>NW_022287302.1:0-2342 GCF_004355925.1 Anarrhichthys ocellatus | reverse complement strand
CTCTCTCCTTCACTCTCTCTCCTTCACCCTCTCTCCTTCTCTCTCTCCTTCACTCTCTCCTTCACTCTCTCTCCTTCACTCTCTCTCCTTCACTCTCTCCTCTCTCTCCTCTCTCTCCTTCACTCTCTATCCTTCACTCTCTCTCCTCTCTCTCCTTCACTCTCTCTCCTTCACCCTCTCTCCTTCACCCTCTCTCCTTCACTCTCTCCTACTCTCTCCTTCACTCTCTCTCCTTCACTCTCTCTCCTTCTCTCTCTCCTTCACTCTCTCCTTCACTCTCTCTTCTTCACTCTCTCTCTCCTTCTCTCTCTCCTTCACCCTCTCTCCTTCTCTCTCTCCTCTCTCCTTCTCTCTCTCTCCTTATTTCTCTCCTTCACTCTCTCTCCTTCACCCTCTCTCCTTCACTCTCTCATTCTCTCTCTCCTTCACTCTCTCTCTCTCATTCTCTCTCTCCTTCACTCTCTCTCCACCCTCTCTCATTCTCTCTCTCCTTCACTCTCTCTGTCCTTCACCCTCTCTCCTTCTCTCTCTCCTTCACTCTCTCTCCTTCACTCTCTCTCCTTCACCCTCTCTCATTCTCTCTCTCCTTCACTCTCTCTCCTTCTCTCTCTCCTTCACTCTCTCTGTCCTTCACCCTCTCTCCTTCACCCTCTCTCCTTCTCTCTCTCCTCTCTCTCCTTCACCCTCTCTCCTTCTCTCTCTCCTTCACTCCCTCTCCTTCACCCTCTCTCCTTCACTCTCTCTCCTTCTCTCTCTCCTTCACTCTCTCTCCTTCTCTCTCTCCTTCACTCTCTCTGTCCTTCACCCTCTCTCCTTCACTCTCTCTCCTCTCTCTCCTTCACCCTCTCTCCTTCTCTCTCTCCTTCACTCTCTCTCCTTCACCCTCTCTCCTTCACTCTCTCTCCTTCTCTCTCTCCTTCTCTCTCTCCTCCACTCTCTCTCCTTCACCCTCTGTTCTCTCTCTCCTTCACTCTCTGTCCTTCTCTCTCTCCTCCACTCTCTCTCCTTCACCCTCTCTCCTTCTCTCTCTCCTTCACTCTCTCTCCTTCTCTCTCTCCTTCACTCTCTGTCCTTCACTCTCTCCTTCACTCTGTCTCTCTCTCTGTCTCTCTCCCCTCTGTCTCTGTCTCTCTCTCTGTCTCTATTTCTCTCTCTCTTAACTCTCTCTCACACTCTCTCTGTCTCTCTTTCTCTCTCTCTCTCTTAACTCTCTCTCTCTCTCTGTCTGTCTCTCTTACTTTCTCTCTCTCTCTCTTAACTCTCTCTCACACTCTGTCTGTGTCTCTTACTCTCTCTTAACTCTCTCTTAACTCTCTCTCACACTCTCTCTGTCTCTCTTTCTCTCTCTTAACTGTCTCTCTCTCTCCCCCCTCTCTCTCTCATCACATTCAGTATCTCTCAGGCTGAGAGGAGGAGGAGGAGGAGGAGGAGAGGATGAGGCAGGAGGAATCAGAATAGAGTCTATGTGTAATCTGCTGCTTTACGTCTCGTCTCTTCTGGATTCTCTCTCTGGGATTATTTTGAACCTCGTCTGGTTTGTTGGACCGTCGTGGATTTTTATTCTCTGAAGACGTTTCTGTAACTATTTGATGAGCTGAAGATGAAGACGAACCAAACATCCTGAGAGACGAGAAGACGAGTCATCAGAGAATCCATCAGCTCCATGTGCTTCTATCGGAGAGTCTAACAAAGCCTGAGATGCAAACCGATAAATTACCCAGCATGCATTGTGGCTTTTTCACCGATACGTGCTGCCGGTTGTCGTGTTTAAAACGAGGAGCCGTGGCTTTATTCGAACCGCTGCCTTAAAGACTCAGAAGAAGGTTTTGACATCCAAACTCATTTATTTATTTATTCATATTTAATCAAGAATTAGAGGCTCAAATTGAGTTCACTTTTAGAACTTCTGCTTTATTTGACGTAACGACATACAAACCGTTCAAATGACAATCATATTTAATAATTCTTCATCGGCGGAATGTCATGAAAGGTTCTAGAGGTTTTAAAGTGCTTGTGATTGATGATTACAGGCTACAGGATGTGAACTCACATGGCAAAAAAACATCAAATGAAAAAGTTACCTTTCACCTGAAGAAGAAATGACGTCTACAGTCGGACTAAAACGCTTCAAACACACAGGATTTAACTTTCTGTCATTCTGAAGCATTTCATAACTCTTTAAGTGTCTCTTATGAACATAGAAATGTAAATATCAGCTGTTCTGAGGGGTCTGGATTCAGTTCCTCATGATGGAGCGAATGTAAACAGACTCAGTGTCACCAGTTTGGGACTAAAACTATCCGAGCGTCCTCTGAGACTCAAAGGACCCGAGCAGCAGGTGT
>NW_022287301.1:1442-2343 GCF_004355925.1 Anarrhichthys ocellatus | reverse complement strand
ACACACACACACACACACACACACACACGTTCCCCCTCAGGGCTGGTAGCCTGTAGTCAGACTGTGACTGTCTGCACTGTAACACGTCCTCCATCACAGAGACGTCATATACTGATTCAATTTATACAAGTCAGCTTTATTGCTATGACACTAAATTAAACATGTTGAAACGTTTGGGATTTCAGTTTGTGTACTTAGTTTTTTTAAAGGGAGTTATTATAGGGTGATTTGATATAATATCATATTGAGTCCATCAGGTCGTATTGATACAGCGGCTGTGCTGATGCATTGTTTTCCTCCTGTGCTGTCTGGAAACAGTTTTGTAGTGAAATCCTCCTTTAGTTGTGAGAGGATTCAAAGATGAAAAATGATCTCTTTTTACTTCACTGTTGAACAACATAATTTAGTTCAGCTCACCCTTTACAGTAATAGCCATACTCACTTGAATTCTAGTATTGATTGGCCAAGAGCAGAATAATGTGCAATGGAGATGAAGGGAATTTCATTTGTGGAACTTCATGCATAACAAACTATTGTTGATGTTGTTGTTGTTGTTGTACTGGATTGCATTCCACATCTTTCAGCCCAGAGCAATTCAGCTGTGCATTGTTGTCCCTCCCAGTTGTCCTTATTTTTATACTACCTCCAGTTTCCAAAGTCAGGAGCACATGGCCAGTAACACCTAGTAGCACATAGTAACACATAGTCCGTAACACAGTCAGTAACACAGTCAGTAACACAGTCAGCAACACATAGTAACACAGTCAGTAACAGAGTGAGTAACACAGTCAGTAACACAGTCAGTAACATATAGTAACACAATCAGTAACACAGTCAGTAACACAGTCAGTAACATATAGTAACACAGTCAGTAACACAGTCAGTAACACAGTCAGTAACA
>NW_022287301.1:0-1432 GCF_004355925.1 Anarrhichthys ocellatus | reverse complement strand
AGTAACACAGTCAGTAACACAGTCAGTAACATATAGTAACACAGTCAGTAACACAGTCAGTAACACATAGTAACACAGTCAGTAACAGTCAGTAACATATAGTAACACAGTCAGTAACACAGTCAGTAACATATAGTCAGTTACACATTATCAGTTACACATTGTCAATAACTCATGAAGGAGATTCAATCTAATACTAACAATAGGAATACATTATAGATTTTCCTTGTCTACCCCTCTCACACAGCAAACCATGGACATTTCATATGTCACAATTTCATTGTGCTTTCTCATTACCTCCACTGAAGCAACATTTTACAGGCAGCTGCTAGAAAGTTCAGAGCCCTTACAGCAGCTCACCAGCTGCTCTGACATGATTCCAGGGCCTCCCTCTGCTCTGGAGCCCCAGAATTCAAAGAGGAACATGTCTCTGGCTACCAGCAGAAAGGGGTTTTATGTGAACGTTTCCCCCATTAGGAATCTCAACAGATGTACATACAATTGTTGTAAGGCACAAGAATGAGAGCAAGTATTTCTACTGATTCTTCTAAACCAAGTGTAGAGTGCATGGACGAGTTTCTCTGAATATATCTGATTTGGTTTTGTTTGGTAGATTATTGTTTGCAGATGGGATGTTGAAATTGTTTTGGATGAATAAAGGTGTGAGATACAACGTATTAGTTAGTGAGCTTTAGAGGTGTCATCTCACTCATCTCAAAATGTTGAACTGTTCCTTTTAAGAATATAAACTCGACGCTGGCGACATTTTCACCCTGCCTTGGTCTCAACACACTTTTTGTTCAGAGGGCCCTTTGTGTTGTACTTGTGGTCCTCTGTGGTCCTGAAGAAAAGGTGTTACTGAAGCTCACTCTACTGATGGAGGTATCTTCTTCACAATCATATCACATTTCACACATTCCATAGCTTATTTTTCATGTCATTATTGAATACAATTCTAACATGCAAACAAACATCTTTGCATTTAAAACCTCCACTCACATCTCATTACACTACAAATCCTCATGAGAACCAGTTTACACTGACACGAGGACACATACTAAACACTTACATACAACAAAGTGTACTTGAACCAAAGCTGCTGCTGCTGCTGCTGATGATGATGATGATGAAAAGAAAGGGTGATGCATGTGGTCTGTACTCTGGAACAGGATTCAGGCTTTAATCTTGAAGTCATGTACCACACACACACACACACACACACACACACACACACAGACACACACACACACAGTCAGGCTGGGAGAGGGCAGATTTGTTTGTTGGATTGGTTCAGTGAGGGCAACACTTCCTGAGGACAGACCTCAAGACATAGCCTACTGTGGGACTGTGGCTGTGTGTGTGTGTGTGTGTGTGTGTGTGTGTGTGTGTGAGAGAGAGAGAGAGAGAGAGAGAGAGAGAGAGAGAGAGAGAG
>NW_022287300.1:0-2343 GCF_004355925.1 Anarrhichthys ocellatus | reverse complement strand
TTTTTTTTTTTTTTGTGGAATTGCTGTTATAGCACATCTGGCACATCTGCATCAAAGAGAAATAAACAATCAGAGAAACAGATGACAGAAAGCAGAGCTCTCCCACACACACACACACACACACACACACACACACACACACACACACACAGAAGAGAGAGCATGTGGGAGGACTGAAGTCACTTAAAGAGAAGAAGAGACGGAGGCTGAAGGACTCAGAGAATAAATGTGATGAAGATCAGTGCAGAATGTGCTCATGGTGGTCTTTATAATAATCATAATAATAACTTTATTTATATAGCATCTTTAAAAACAGAGTTTACAAAGTGCTTTGACATCAATAACAACAGAAAGCTCAGTGAGACAATCGCTAAGAACTATCTTCAAACAACTGTTCGTAGGGTTTCTGACAAGAAAAGATTTTCCATCATTTTTCTTGCGTGTTCCTGCTAAAGTCCAGCAACACGTGTCAGTTTCAGAGTAAACTTCCTTCTTCACGGGAAACAACTTAATTAGGTTTAATTGGTCAAACGCAGACTCACAACGGTGCTGAATGCCTCAATACGCTGACGATGTGGTGGTGTTCACGGGTTCTCTGCTTCTTCCCCTTTAGACGCCAAACTGAACTTAATGTCTCATTTCAAATGAGTGCGAACAAACAAACGCACTATAATACTAATAATAACCAAGTATTCTGCTTTTTACGGGTCGGCCAGCTAATTATGGACCACAAACTACAACGAGTTTGACAGCCCTGAACACGCCTGAGTAACGTTATGCTGCAGAATTATACATTATAATAAACTGGAATTATCCTTCAAAGTGACAAAACAAATGGTTCGGGCGACCTGTTTGTGTTTTATTAAAATATTATTATTATTTAAATATTATTATTTTAAATATTATAATATCATTATAGTAATTAGGATCCTTTGAGTTATAAATCAAACACTTGATTCCTTCCCTTATTCATATGAAGATTACAGATGTTTTTATTCAGACTGAGTTTTTATAATGTAAACATCGAGGCACTTTGCCAAAGTCTTTCTTTGAAACCGTGTGAAGGTTGAGACTGAGAGCTCGTCACCTCCCCGACACTCGTTCTCTTTATCTTGTGTGATGCTGGTTGTTGTTCTCTTGGTCTCTCCTTCCCTTTTCCTCCCTCTCATCCTCTCTGTCTCTCACTCTCCTGCCTCCCTCTTTATCTTCGTCCTTCTCCACTGATTGCAGACGTTTTTTTCGTTCCTCTCTTCGCCTCCCTGCTCACTGATGGCAGCTTTCTCTCTCCGGGTGCCGGAGCCTTTAAAGAGCCCTGGAATCAGCACCGTGGTCCGCCCTAAAAACCCTGGCAGGCCGACACTTGTCTGCCTCCACACACACACACACACACACACACACACACACACACACACACACACATATATATACAGCTAGAAGAGTCCGTGCAGCCCTTCATCTCGTCTGCTGGCACCCAGACAGTGTTTGTTTTGGCTTCAGGTGTGAGACGGACCGGTCTGGGTTGGCTCTCTAATTCAGTGCTGTCATGGATAGCCCGTTGGATGACACACACACACACACACACACACACATACACTCTCTCTCTCTCTCTCTAATAGCTTCCCAGTGAAGAGGAGAGCCGAGACTTTGATGGAAGCAAAAGCTATGAAAAATGAACGAGTCATGAATCGTAGATATCTTCAAAAATTCTTTTGTATTTTATCCACGAAATCGTGTTTGAGGATGTTTAAAGACGTGAGACGAGAAGTCAACGTTGACGTTTTTGTAACGTAACTTGTGTATTTAGTAACGACGTCATCTTCTCATGTTCATTTTGAAAGCGTACGTTGACAGGAGTTGCCGGCTCTTCTTTTTAAGGAAACTGCACATACAATGAGACGTAACTCTTCTCAGGATGAAGCGTTGAATGAGGACACGCTGTGGAGGGAGGGCTGCTGGTGCTGCTGGTGCTGGTGCTGCTGCTGGTGGTGCTGGTGCTGGTGCTGCTGCTGGTGCTGCTGGTGCTGGTGGTGCTGGTGCTGGTGCTGGTGGTGCAGCTGGTGCTGGTGGTGCTGCTGCTGGTGCTGGTGCTGCTGGTGCTGGTGCTGCTGGTGCAGCTGGTGCAGCTGCTGCTGGTGCTGGTGCTGCTGCTGGTGGTGCTGCAGCTGGTGCAGCTGCTGCTGGTGCTGGTGCTGCTGGTGGTGCTGCTGGTGCTGGTGGTGCTGGTGCAGCTGGTGCTGCTGGTGCAGCTGGTGCTGGTGGTGCTGGTGCAGCTGGTGCTGGTGCTGGTGCTGGTGCAGCTGGTGCAGCTGGTGCTGGTGGTGCTGGTGCAGCTGGTGCTGGTGC
>NW_022287299.1:0-2344 GCF_004355925.1 Anarrhichthys ocellatus | reverse complement strand
TGTCTCATAAAAAGCAGACCCCTGGAACTCATTCCAGGTCGTCTCCTTCTCCATGCCCAGGTCTTTGTAAAAGGAAAAGACTTTTTACTTTTTTTTTTTTAAGAAAACTTTATTTAATTTATATCAAATCTACAGTTTCCACAAATACATACATGGTTCACGAGTATACAAACATAAGAACACAAAGACAAAGACAGATACAAGAAAAAGTGCTGTGTGCTTGGGTCAAAAGTCCAACAAATGCCACGGGAGGGACTGGCTCTTATCAATAGTTCTCCTTCTCCTAAGTTCAGTGACTACATGTTTCACCACCATGTTGCCGTCCATTACAGTCTGTTGTATTACCATTATACATCTGGTTTTCCAGATTTTAAAACGTGATGCTGACAATGAGCTGGTAAAGTTCTCTTTGTTTAACGGACATCTTCTCATCAAACAGAGCAAACATCACAGATTTATAGTTCACATCGAAGACTAGGCCGAGGCCTTGAAGTGAGGCCCAGACCTGTTGCGCTCTGTAGCAGTCTATGAACAGATGATTTTGTGTTTCGTCCTCGTTACAATGCATCATGGGACATTTTTTCGTAGTGACATAGCAGCTCCATGACACAGTGGCTCTTACAGCGAGTCTATTCATTGCCATGAGCCATCGGACATCTCTGATGCTCTCCGAGAGATTCTTATCCTTCAAAATTTTTAGTACTTCCTCACCCTCGCCATCTGTCAAATTTTTATATTTAACGAGTCCACCATGTTTAACATCGTTGATCTTTTTATAAATAGCTTTACTTAGTAGACTCTTCCAGTCGATACATAGGTGTTGATAGAGGTTAGCAAAATCTCCGTATAATAACTTGTAGTCAGGGCCCTGTCTCTGTTTCCCCTTTCTCTTCCTCCACATGGAGCCGTCTCCTAACCACAGAGCGTTTCTGGAGATGGCAGCAGACACATTTTTAACAAAGGTAATATGTAACCTGACGCCGAGCTCTAGGGCCCCTAACCCACCGTACACTTTACTTTTATACATCAGTTCTCGTTGGGTCACTTCCCTGGTTGTGCCCCAGATTAAGTTCACACACTGTTTATTTAACTGGATGATCATTTTGTTGGATGGAGGAAAAATATTGGATCGAAAAAGTAGTTTAGATAAGATGAAAGTCTTGACTATATTTACCCTGGATTTGTAATTAGTATTTTTGTTTTCCCATTTTTTCACTTCTTCTTTAATTTCACACAACTTGGTTTCCCAATTTCTTTCAATACTTTTACTGTCACAGAATGTTAAACCCAATATTTTTATTTCTGGTTTGACGTTAATGTTAATGTTACATTGATGGTGTTCGTCCCCGATCCAAACTCCCTCTGTTTTGTTGTGGTTTAGTTTAGCTCCAGATGCGAGTTCATACAGAGATAGGTTGTTCGTTAAAGCATCCATCTCCAGCTGGTTTTTTACGATGACAGTAATGTCATCAGCGTATGCGATGGCTGTAACTTTGGGCATATGACCTACACTTAAACCTGAGATTAGATGGTCCGAGTTAATTTTTTTAATTAGAGGATTTATGGCGAGGATGTATAACGCAGCACTTAGGGGACAGCCCTGCTTCACTCCTCTCTCTACTTGAAAGGTTTCAGTTAAAACACCATTTACATTTACACAGATATTTGATTTAACATACAGACATCTCACCATGTGAATAAAAACATCGGGGAAGCCGTATGACTTCATCACAGCCCAGAGGTAATCTCTGGAGATGTAATCAAAAGCCTTCTTCTGATCAAGCCCAACAACATAGAAACCTTTTTTATCAGTACCTTGTAAGAGTTCTCTTAGTATGCACAAGTTGTCCCACATCAGTCGGCCTTTAATTGCACACGTTTGTTCTTTATCTATAATTTTGTCCAATATTTCGTTGAATCTATTCATAATTATTTTAGCAAGAATCTTATAGTCTGTATTCATAATAGTTAGATGTCTGTAGTTATCCAAATCAGCATCGTCACCTTTTTTAAACAATAAACATAAAACACCTTGATAAAAGGAGTCTCCCATACAGCCGCTGTTTATACCTTCATTGTACACAGCAGTGAGGAGGTTTAAAACATCTTCATTATATAATTGATAAAACTCAGTGGGCAGACCGTCAGGACCAGGACTTTTACTGATGTTAAGTTGTTGGATAGCCTCCATCACTTCCTCTCTACTTATGTCTCCACTAAGATGAGTGAAGTCTAATTCGTTGTATGAGGGCATTGTTTCCAACAGAGTGTTGACACAGCCTACATCTATGTCTATTCTTTTATATGCATTGACACACAGATTTCTGATTACTTTCCTTTTTTC
>NW_022287298.1:0-2344 GCF_004355925.1 Anarrhichthys ocellatus | reverse complement strand
CAGCCTGAGTTTCCCTGACTCCTCCCATGATGCAACAGCCTGAGATTCTGTGAGTGACTTTAAATAACATCTGTTGGTGTTTATCACAACCGGCTCAGAAAGAAACGAGAACGTTTATTAAACAGGACACATGTTTCCCACAGTGAGTCACACACAGCTGACACTAGTGAACACACCAGGTGAGCAACTCACCTGTGTCACCTCTGACTCCGCCCTCCAGACAAACAGGAAGCACCACTCAACGTTCTGCACCTGCAGAATCAGGATTCAGTTCAAACTCTTATTTTCTATATTTCATTATGTTTTGCTGCTGCTACTTGAGCTTCACAATAAACTTATTACAAAATGAATGATGCACAAAGACTGAGATGCTGTTTACATGTGAAGCATTTATTAATTATCAGGAGAACCGAGGAGAAGAGAAATAAAGCTCTTCACTGATGTCAGATGAATCTATAATATCGATGTTTAACAGCAGCTCGTTGGATTCTATTTCATTATACAGAAGATAAATATATAATAGTGATGACTCGTGATGTTTGGTAAAACAGAAATAAACTAAACTGATGAATGTTTTGTGATGATGAAGATTTGACTAAAAATGTGTCAAAAAAGATGAATAAATGTTTCAGAAACTAAATAATTTGAGATTCTAATCAGAAAGTATAATGTTTGATGTTATTAGTACAAAAGTATAGAAAAGCGAGAGGACGAGATTCCTGAGACGTTGTTGGTTTGCTGGTCTCAGCCTGTTGTGTTCAGCACCTTGTGTGAATGTTTCTTCTCTTAAAGTCCAGTTTGTTTATTAGTTGATGAAACTCGTTTCGTTCACAGTGAGAATCAGAGTTCTCTTCTTTGTTCAGCTTGTTTTAAGAATGCTCGCTCGTCCTCTTCTCTACGTGGTTCCTGAACACATCCTCCCTGGTTTGACCTCTTAGTTCTTATGAAGACAGTCTTGTACTTTGAATTTTTCATTGTGAGTTTTGGGCATAATGGAAACACAGAACTCTTAGTTTCTACCACACAGAGAGATACCTGTTGTCGTCGGAGATCCGCTCAAGTTGAGATCATTCATCAGAGCTTCAGAACATCGTGTGGAAGCTAAAACAAGCAACAGAGGAGATTGTTTGTGTTATCTTGAGCTCACAGGGGGGCAGCCTAGAGATCACATGGCTCCAGAGACAGGCTGTGCTGTGGACAAAGACCTGCCTGTGTGGACACGATCATTGGATGGCCTGTTGTGAAGGCAGAAGATGTTAAAGGGCTACAGGCATATGCGTTGTGTTGACCAGAGTGTTGCAACGCTGTGGAGGAATTGCAATATTTAGATGAACTCAATATGCCAACAAACATGAAAACAATAATGCAGAAACTTCCTCACAAGCTCAGAGAGAGATGGAGAGTGTGACATCTCTGAAAGACAAGGACGCAGATCTTAGAGACATTATCAGGTTCATCGAGTACCAAGTCAAGATCCCCTCTGATCCAATGGTGACATTCAACACACTCCAGCTGGTGTAAATAAGGTCACGACACCGACAATCTTTTTCTGTTATTTACTGTTGAAAGCTTCTAACTCGTCTTTAGAGCTGCAGGAAACCAACCCGCTCATTGGCGATGTCGTCGGCTGTCAAAGGTTCGACTGGAACAAGTTCTGACTTTAATGCGAGAGCTTGTCAGAGTGTCTTCTTGGAGAGATGCTATGAATGATGCAGCCTGATGAGATGTGAATAATTCAAATGTGAGCAGAATTTTGCATTTTCATTGCCCCATAAATGTAGAAATAAAGATTCAGCTCCGCAGCTCAAATATTCAGACGCCATGAATGTTTTAACGTTGACTCGTCCTGGCTGGATGTTTTTTTTCTGCTTTGCTCAGCGTTGTTCCTCACCTATTGCACACGGTTAAAGATACACCATCTCTTCTTCTGCTCTGTAGGAGCGGCTTCCTTCGCCTCAGCTTTCTGTCAGACATCATGACCTCTGAGTTCCTGCACAGGGCGCCGGGGTCGGAGGCCCATCTGGACGCTGCTGTGACTCCTCATGATGTTCAGGTGAACAGCAGAGGACATGCAGAGACACTGTGTGTGCATAAGCAATACGTAGCAGCTGGAGACGACAGCCGACTCCTCGATGACCCGGACAGCTGTTGAGACGAGTGGCCTTCAGATGTTAAGTTTGCTGATCAAACTGTTTTTGGGACGATGAGTGCGGCGCTACAGTTAAGTGATAGATCGCTTGTGTAGAAGAGATGCTGCTGGACTCACGAGTGTAAACCAGGAGACAACCTCTGGTTCTGTAAAGTGAAGTCGATGTCATGTGTTAAAGCTGCATTCTCTCTAGTG
>NW_022287296.1:1287-2347 GCF_004355925.1 Anarrhichthys ocellatus | reverse complement strand
GATGCTTTAGGGCGGGGCTACACAGTGATTGACAGGTCTCTACCATGGCGTTGTCCGGTCTGGGAGTCGTCCGTGTTTTCGTCTTTACTTTCACAGACTGTCTTCACTTCATGAAAGTTAATTGTAGCATTTTGGTCGCCTAAAAATGTGAGTCGAAAGAAAAGAGTTACCAGTGAAGAATGTGGTAAAGCAGAGCTATAATGAGCTAAGATGTGAGTGAATACTAGACGAACACATACATCTGCTCTGTAGTCAAGTTTGGACCCATTGTTTTCATGTTGGGTACAGACCTAATATATAAATCTGTCTTTTATTAATTCAATTAAGCTTACTTTAAAAAGTACCTTGATGTAGTCAGTAAATATTGCATCCAGATGTGTTTGTCTTTGCATTCTACAATCCCACCATCTGCTGCACACACACACACACACACACACACACACACACAGGTTGCTACATACTGTTAGGTATTTGTTTTGACGTTGTAATGGATATCAATGCAGAAAGTGAAGAGTAAACTTCAGCCTGTAATGCTACAAATACGTGATGAGTTAAATTATAGATGCTGCTCAAAACTAAAATGCTAAAATGAACCATCATAATATTCTGTTCATTTAAATCTACCAGTGGACCAATGGACTAATTAAATCTAAAGATCTAAAGATTTAATTAGTCCATTAGTCAAACATTTAATTCTCTTTTCTGTCCGTCGGTCGGTTAAAAGGAGCTTTTCTTTTTAATACAAATTAATAATTTATCTCCTGACAAAGACAGCCTGGTGAATATATATATATATATTTATATATTTGTGTGTGTTAAAGAGAAAAGCAGCAGCAGCACAGGCGGAGACAGTGCATTCATTATTTTTTTAAACATGAAAACAGACGGAACGAATTGTCGCTTTGTCTCTCACACAAAGACAGAAGAAGTCAGACGACAGTTAATGAGACGTCGCTGCTTTCAGACTGAACGTACGAAAGAAGGTTCGTTTTTAAGGGAGGTTGAGTGTTAATACACACACACACACACACACACACACACACACACACACACACACACA
>NW_022287296.1:0-1277 GCF_004355925.1 Anarrhichthys ocellatus | reverse complement strand
CCCCCCCCCCCCCCCCCCCCCCCCCACACACACACACAGAGGACAGCAGCGAGAAACAAAAACAAAACTTAGAAAGAAAGATAATCTTGGTTATTACTAACATTATAACTGTTGCGGTTATTGTTCCATTTAACAAAAAGAAAATGAACAAACACACCGAATCAAATCTACGAACATGAAATTTCCGACTGCACCCGAAGAGAGCGAAGAGAAGGACGGAGAGAGAAAGGGAAGGAAGAGGTGGAGGTGGAGAGGAGAGAGATGTGCTGCAGCAGAGGAGATGGATTCAGAGAGCAAAGAAAAGATGACAGCCGGCTCTGAATCAGACAGATGGAGACTCGAGTACAGACGGATGATCCTTTGAGAGGCAGATGGGGACATGACAGGCAGATCTATTCTACTCATTCATGGAGGGAAAACAGGAAAAACATCTGAGTCAGAACCAACAGAAGAGATCCAACGGATCCTTCAGGTAGAACAATACAAGACAGAGAAGAAGAAAGAGGCAGAGATTGAGAAACTAGAAGCAAAATACAACACAAAAAAGGCAATATATGTCATTGTTGAGTGTAGTGAGTGTTTCTGTTCTCTTTACAATAAATATGTAGAATGAATCTCTATCCTTAGCGTGATGGCCATATAGTCCACCTCACTCATAACACTGTACAGTATATACACAATAGTATTATTAGTATTATCTCTTTAGATGTACGTACATTACGACTCGCCCTCTCAGAGAATACAGCCACGGTAGAAGTAGCAAGCAGTGTGTGTGTGTGTTTTACTACAAATAATCCATCAAACTCCCGCATAGATTATTTATTTAAGATACATAACTCCTTTAAGATCTCATCTCTCATTCAATAACAGCAGATATTGCCTTTTTAAACACACAGAAACAGAACAACCCTTCATTAATTCATCAGTAATGTGCAAGTTACGTCTTCGTTTTAAATAATAAAAACAAAACAAAATCAGTTTTTAAGTTCTACAAACAGAAGAAAAGATGAACAGAAGATGTGAATCCGTACAACATTCAAACCGTTTGTTGTTTTCTGTTGTTGTCAACGCCAGGGGAATGGGATACGACTCCCTATAACTATATACAGACATGTTATCATTCATGCACAGTGTCAACAAGTAGCACATTGACATTCCAGATTATGGAAAACATGGCATAGAGGGGGGGGGAAAGAGACAGAACAGAAAGGAATCGCTGCCAGTTTTTGGTTGCGTTTGACAGCAGAGAGAGAGAGAGAGAGAGAGAGAGAGAGAGA
>NW_022287295.1:0-2347 GCF_004355925.1 Anarrhichthys ocellatus | reverse complement strand
GAAGAAGGGGAGAAGAAGAGGTGAAGAAGAGGAGAAGAAGAGGTGAAGAAGGGGTTGACACCTCTCTTATAGCAGCCAGTCTTTCCTTCACTGGACGTGTTTCCATCCACCTGCTAGTGACAGGGTTGCATGTGTCATGTGTCATCTTGCTGCTGGCTGCTGTTAAACGGTAAATTCATAGAAGCAACACGTGACGCTGGAAACTGTTTAGTGAATAAATGATGAGTCATGTTCAGAACAACATGACTCATCTTCTCAGACCTTCTCTGTGAATCTCTTCAATGTGAAGCTCTAACTGATCATTCTCTCTGTTCCCTTAGACACTTGAGATGTTTTCAAGTCATTTGCTAACAATGGAAAGCTTCTGTGCTGAAGAGGAAGGACAGTGCTTCTGCAGGAAACTGGTTATAGACTCAAATAACAGATAATAACAGATAACAGATAACAGACTCAAATAACAGCCTGTGGATCTGACGTTCAGTTAGTCTCTCCAGCGACGTTTCCTTTTCTTTAGAAACTTAAGCTGCACATCCTAAAGTCACCAAAGTAAAGTCCTGTTTCCAGGAGGACTGAGCAGCTCGTTGCTCAAATTAATCATCTATGTTGTCAAAATACAAAAAATGCTGCTCCTAAAAGGAAGACTTTGATATTTCGGTAAATAAACTCATACACTATCTTGCAGAGAATTTGAAGAGACTCATACGTCTGTAAAATAAGTGTGAAGCTAAGTTAGCTTAGCATAAAGACAGGAAACGGGGCCAAACAGCTAGCCTGGCTCTGAGCAGAGGTAAGAAAAGCACTCAGCAAACCTTTTCAAGTTCGATGAACGAGTTGCATCTTGTTTGGTGTGAAACCAGCAGAGCAACGTAGTACACAAGTACACGTCTCAAAATACTACTTCACATTCATCTGTTGGTCTTTTCTCTCTTATGGAGGTCAGAGGTCACCAGGGCACGTTAAAGATTCACTACTTAAATATCATATTCATTATTTCTGGTTTTATTAAAACTTCATAGGAATACATAGTATATATTATATAATACTTATTATCGTATATCTCACTGCTGTAACATGAAATCTAACCGAGCTTTGACTTCCCAACCTGCAGCAGCATCAGATAAAGAATATAATGTCTTTATACAACAACCAGTGCAGTATTACATAAATACACACAATAGCGCTCTGATTAAAACACTTCCGATACAGCGTGCAGCTATTTACACGCCTGCGTCATCATTTTTGTTTTTCATTTCAGATAAAAATACAACAGTCAGTGTGTTTGTGTCACGCTGGACACAATACCTCCGACTGAGGATAAAAATATCAGCGAGAAGGTGTTTCCCTCCAAAAGATCTGGGGTGAGATGGACGGAGTGTGAGAACGGAGTGGAGGGAAGGAAGGAGGGAGGGAGGGAGGGAGGGAGATAGAGACGCATGAAGAGAGAGGCAAATAAAAAGAGAGGGGGGGGCTGAGACCGGACAATGCATCTAAAATACTTCAGTGAACTCAACACAAAGATCTCCTGCTGCACTGAACTACAAATACACAGATATTTATATTTCTTCATATGTTTTTGCACATATTAGTATTTTTTGCGTATTTTCACTGTACAGATTTGTATAGTATTTTTTTCAGATTTATTATAAAAATGTTTTTAGTATTATGTCATATTTGAAGTGTGTACTTTTTTGTATTTTTTCAGATTTTCATTGTACATATTTCATAAAATGTTGTATTTTACTGTACATATTATATAGAATTCTTTCATATTTAAAAAGGTTTTTATAGCATTTTTTCACAGATTTGTAGAACATGTTCTGTAGTGTTTTGTCATATTTTCATAATACATATTTTATATTTTTAATGTACATGTTTTATAGTATCTTTCATATTTTTTGTTCTATATATTTTACAATGTTTATCATACTTTTACTGTACATGTTTAATATGATTTGTCATATTTTTATTCTAGTACATAATTTATACTATTTATCATATTTTCAAAGTTACATATTTTAACAGTATTTTTCACAGATTTATTGTTGATATTTTATAGTATTTATTCATATTTTTCCTGCACAGCTTTCATGGAAGCAAACGTGTCCAGGTCAGAAGAACCTACGTCACATTCTTATCGGACAGACGAGGATTCTTCTGAGAAGCATTCCGGCGTCTCAAGAAACAATCGGCTCGTTCTTCATGTTTCTCAGGCCGGACGTTACTGATCAAAGGAACTGTAATTCACTAATTATTCATTAATTCTGAACATTAATAAATCAGCAAACAACTATTTATTTGTGGTTCCTGAAGAGACAAAAATGAAGCTCAAAGTGGCAACCTGCATTCT
>NW_022287294.1:0-2347 GCF_004355925.1 Anarrhichthys ocellatus | reverse complement strand
GCTCCGTCTACAGCAGCTACGCCTTGCTCTCTGCTATTCTCTCACTGTCTGTCTCTCCTCTGGGTTGTCATGCACAAACAAACTCCTAACTATGATATATTTCCTTTGATTATGACCACTGTCCATGGTGCTGAAAAGAAAATGGTCTCGTTTCCCAGCCCAAGAGTACTTAGTCTGTTTTTGCGAATATTTAGGAAGTGGGTTTTTGATATTTGGGTCTCAGAATATTCCAACTTCTAACCAACTGCATAAGTTCGAAGACGTTACAGTGTTTCTGTTGAGTTGTTTGAGCAATATGCAGCTAGTCGTAATAATACTGAACTACTTTTATCATTAGAGGGAAAGGCTGTGCTGCTTCTTGATGATGCTGTCTATGGTGCTGAAACGCATGATTGTGTCAAACAGACACGTAATGTTCGAGAAAAAAAATATTTAAATTATGAATTAATAGCTGTCTTTCTAAAAGAATGCATGACTTCAAACTGTTTGTGTTAAAATAGTGCAGTTTGTTAATTACCTCTGGGTGTCACTATTACATCGGTAAACCATTGACGGGTTTCTCCCTCCCCTTTCAAGGCTTTTGTTTTCTACTGAACAGAGCTAAGAAGGTTACTGAATCAAGCACACGAGCCGTTGGAATCACCCACTGCTTTTTGAAAATGTGCGATATTCAGACAGTTGGATATAAATAATTGTTTGTTGAAGTAACAACCTCCCGTATGTATATGTGTTGTTGGATAACGATGGGGATCGATTCAAAATCTCGGACAAAGGACTGCTCCTGGTTGGCTTTTTATTTGGTTCTACTGCTGTTCGGAAAACAGGCTTTGGCTCAGATACGGTACTCTATTCCCGAGGAGGTACCAGAGGGAACTGTTGTTGGAAATGTTGCGAAGGATCTTGGCCTCGACATCACCTCTTTGATTGCTCGACGGTTCCGTGTTGTATCTGGAAGTAAGGACGCTATTTTTGAGGTAAACCAGAATAATGGGGCTTTGTACGTCGACAAGCACATTGACAGAGAGGAGCTCTGTCAAGGCAGCGGTGCATGCCTGATGGAGCTAAAGATCCTCATTGAAACCCCTTTGGAAATACACTATGTGCTTGTAGAAATTACTGATGTAAATGATCACTCTCCTAGTTTTCCTGAAAGGGAACAGATATTTGAAATAGCTGAACAAACATTACCGGGAAGGCGATTTCAACTGCACACTGCTCGTGATCCTGATGCTGGAATTAACTCTATCCGTACATACACTTTGACGTCAAATGAACATTTTGAACTAAATATCCGTCAAAGCGATGCGGGTAAGATACCATTTTTAGTGCTGAAGAAATCGTTAGACAGAGAACAAAAGAATAAACACACGCTACTGGTTACAGCAGTTGATGGAGGTAAACCACAAAGATCCGGGACACTAAATGTTTCTATTATTGTACTTGATAGTAATGATAATCGTCCAATATTTAGTCAGGAGATTTACCAAATTGTAATACAGGAACACGTTGCTCTTGGTACTTCAGTATTTAGAATGAATGCAACAGATCTGGATGAGGGCACTAATGGGGAAGTTGAGTATAGCCTCGGAAAAACCGTAAGGCGTAAAGTCTATGATATGTTTGAATTGGACAAATTAACTGGAGAGATTACAGTTAAAGGGGTGGTGGACTATGAAGAAAATGACGCATATGAACTGGATGTTGAGGCATCGGATAGGGGAACACCTCCACTAGCAGGTGAGTGTAGAGTCATTATAAAGATTAAAGACGTTAATGATAATCCACCGGAAATAGAAGTCACCTCACTGTCAAGTACAGTGTCCGAAGACTCAAAGCCTGGAACAGTTATTTCACTTATTAGCGTCACAGATAAAGACTCCGGTGTCAATGGAAAAATTATTTCGCAAATATCGAATGACGCACCTTTTGAATTAAAGCCCTCCTATAAGGAGAACACGTACTCGGTTGTCACAAAGGGAGTTTTGGATCGAGAGAAAGTGTCACATTATGAAATAACAATAAAAGCAACTGATTGTGGTGAACCTCCCTTATCTACTGTTAAAACACTGAGTATTCAGATATCAGATGTAAACGACAACAGTCCACATTTCCAACAAGCCCCTTTAGAGTTTTATCTTGTAGAAAATAACGTTCCAGGAAGATCAATTTTCTCTGTCAGCGCAAAGGACGACGATTTGAGTGAAAATGCAGCGATTTCATATCATATTGTCAGAGAAGGAATTCAAAACGACATCATGTCTTTCCTAAATGTAAACTCTGAAAATGGACACATTTCAGCCCTAAAAAGTTTTGACTTTGAAACACTGAAAACGTTCCAGTTCCAAGT
>NW_022287293.1:0-2348 GCF_004355925.1 Anarrhichthys ocellatus | reverse complement strand
CGTTAGCGGTGCTGCTAACGTTACTAGCTCTCCTCCTGTTGGTTAGCCGTTAGCGGTGCTGCTAACGTTACTAGCTCTCCTCCTGTTGGTCTAAACACTGATTGGTTGTTTACAATGAAACATGATCAGAGACTAGAAACACATGTTCTACTGAGTCAGTTCAACTTTATTTACACTCTGATGGTTAACGTTAGACTGAGGGGGGGGGGGGTCAGTACGGATCGACTAAACATGAATACATAAATATATAATTATAAGTTGGATTTGGTTCATACATCACATCGTGTTGTGTAGTGTATTGTGAGTTTGTGATGCAGCTTTTCAAGACTTTAATGAAGTAGAACATCGTCTCTGTTCCAGGAGGGAGTCTGAAGAGCCTGTCGGCTGCAGATAAAGAGTCTCTTCAGGCCTCATGGTGGGACAGACAGTCTGTCCTCCCTCTGAGAGGACGGGACATCCTGCGCCTCATCGACTGTGGACTCAAGTACGACATTAAAGCTCTCCGAGTCTTTATGCTATGCTAGGCTAAAGATGTCAGGTGTCTCTGTCCTTTTCCTACAAAAACACAAACTGTAATGTTTAATGTCTATAAAAAGATATAGAATCTATTTTATTGTAATATCATTTAATAAAGTTCTATCTTATCTTATTACAGCGAACAAAGCATTTCTATGTCTGTCTGCTTGTGATGCGTTCAGGTACCGTCAGGATCCCTGGCATCCCGTCACGTTGCCCGTAGACCTGAGCTGCCGTCACGTGGTCCAGAGACTGGTCCTGGTCTTCACCGGTGCCGAGGAGCAGATCTGGATCCTACTCGTCAAAGGTAGCGGATATTCCACACTATTCTGTAAATGTGTATATGAACTTTATATATGTATGTATATATACATAATAATAGTATAAACCCCCCCCCCACCCCCTCCCCTCTGTCCTGAAGCCCCGGTGCTCCACCTCCCCACGGCGGCGGCGGTGAAGACCCACGCGGTGACGTGGGCGGCCAACATGGTGGTGCAGGACGCCATGCCGTCTGCGTACCACGACCACGACGTCAACACGCTGGGCGCCTTCAGCCTGCAGCACAACGGGCGGCAGCACGGGAAGACGGACGGCGTGTGCTTCAACACGTTGGTGAAGCTGGTGCCCGACCACATCAGACGCAACGAGGATGGGGAGAAGGTGGAGTGGACGGCGACAGGGACGGGGACGGGGACGGGGACGCCTCCACCGGTGGAAAACCCTCGATACGTCTGGCACCAAGTCCAGAAACAAACTCTGAGAGAGAAACTGCTGGAGAAGACCAAAAACACCTCCATCTTACCCGTCCACAGCCTGTACTGACCACACAACAGGACTCTTATTGTGAAAGGAACATGCTGACCGGACAGAAGTGTGGTTTTATGAGATACTTCTCTAGACTCAGCACATGACCTATAGTAGAGAGAGAACGCAGAAACAGACAGGAACACCAGACTCCGTTCATAGAAACAGTGATTAGAACACTCAGGACACAGGAGCTGCTGGTCTACTGCTCCTCCATCAGTTAGTGTTGTTGTGTGACTTTGGTCTTCAAAAGGTTTATTCAGATTCACCAAAGTATATATTTATTATATATTAATGCCAAACAAACAAAAGCAGAACAGAGTTTATAATGATTAGTTCATGTCTACGTTGTCTGAATGTTTCTCTCTTGAGACGTTCACTGTGTCGAACTATTGAATGAATGAAAACAATGATTCTCACGTTTGTTTTCTTTCTTTGTGTCGAGTTGAACATTTGTTAAGAGTGTTTTGTGGCATTAAGGGCTTTGAGTTCATGACCTCAGTATTTATAATATCCATCTCTACGGTCCTGCGAAGTTTGCCATAAATATTATTTATACCTTTAGTTTCATAATCCCTGCAAACAAAAGACTCATTTCTACATCGTTAGATACAAAAGAGTCAGAGTTGTTATTCCCTTTATTCTTCTCCTGACATCATGACGTCACAGTTCACATGTTGGACCTCATGTCTGGTCAGCTGACTCCACTTGGACCTTCCTGATGTTGTCGTCGAGTTTCTTCAGGTGTTTGGTTCTGTTGTCCAGACGGATCGTCCACTCGTCCCTCAGCCTGGAGACACAGAGGAAGGACACGTTTTATGTCTTTATGTCTTTATTTACAGCCTGCAGAGACCGAAAGAAGAAGGTGAGTCTATTGCTCCTCTTTTGTGGAACCAGCTTCCCGTTTCAGTCCAGAGGGGCAGACACACTCAGGTTCAGGTCTATAGTTAGGGCTGGTTCATGTTTATAGTTGGGGCTGGTTCAGGTTTATAGTTAGGGCTGGTTCAAGTTTATAGTTAGGGCTGGTT
>NW_022287292.1:0-2348 GCF_004355925.1 Anarrhichthys ocellatus | reverse complement strand
TTGTTGAACTCTGAAGCTTAGTTTATACTCGCTGTAGTGAAGCCGGCGCTCCATAAAAACACGTAATTACGGGGCCTTCAGTCTTTGGGGCATATCTATGGGTTTCACTCTTTGTCTTTTTGATTGCTCACAGTTCATTTTGTTTGTACGCTCTGGCGTTTTGGGGAATAATGCAGCTCACAGCGCATTGAGTCGAAACAATCATGCTCGGAGCTCGCGTGCTGTCTGCGGAGGCTTGCACTACAGCACCATGTGTGAGTATTGACAGAACTTTTAGGAGACTGTAAAAAGAAACATGCTGCATTAGCAAAAACCAGCATATAATGTTGCAATCCTGTGTGCTATAATTGAAAGCAAACTCTCACCTAGAGGCCCATTCCAATGTCAGATCAACTGACTGCCACATTGTAAATTAGTTTGGGTTTCACAATAAAAACGTTATTTTTATGTTACGTTTTAACAGCTAGTGGTTTCAATGTCTCTGACACAGCTGCTCCTCCAAAAGCAAACATGAAAAGCAACAATTTTCAAACCAACACAAGTTGTTATTTGAAAGATTTTTGAAGTGAATTTTGAGTTTTAAAAAGCTCCTGTAGCCATGTTATCAGTTCCTTGAGTTTCTATCCAGCTGTCAAGGCTTAAGGACTTAATAAAAGAGATGTTGAACAGAATAAAAGGAATGAAGGGTTAGCAAGCCTATTCCCTCGGCCTTGAAATTATAAACAGTTACACAAAACTGATACTTTAAAACTGTGCCCAGTCAAAATAGGACGAGATAATTCACTGAAGCAGAGGGGAAAGAGAGACAAATAGAAAGTAAGAGACAGAAAGATGGGTACTTTATAGATAACCCTCTGAACCCCAAAACAATGGAATGGAACGGAAGGAAAAGCATGATTTCTTTAAACAACCCCTAAAACTACATTGTTTATCCTAGCCAGACGCTGGAAAAACCGCCATTATCATCAGATTTTAATTTTTCCATCACGTGTGACGAACGCTTCCGTCAGATAAAGTAACCGAAGTTAAGCTTAAAATTGTGATATTTCATCAACATTTTATTCTACATGTCTCATTAAAAATCTCAACCCAAATAATACGTTTGAAGTCACCAGATCATGTAAAAACTTATTGCAAAAGAACAAACAAAAAACTACTAAAGACACCACAAAATATGTTGGATTGTACTCACCTTACCAGCTGTGGTCATTTTTGCTGCAAATATGACAGAAAACCAGCAAGACAGGATTTAAGAGAGCAGCTGCAGGACAGAAGTAGGGAGGAGACAATAAGAGACTTTGGTCTGGTGGTTTTGTGTTGCAACAGAACAAAACTATTTGGTAAACATCCAGGGGAGATTGACTCCAATAATCCAAACTGCCCCGGCTGCTTTACAACCCATAATAGCTGCAAGGCCCAGAGCCGCAAAGTCAACCACTGCACAGGGCGAGCCGGCCTCTGTACCTAACCCTACTTAAACATCCAGAGGAGACAGAATTGAGGTTCTAGATTGTTATGCTTTAGATATCCTTTATCTTCTTTGCCTTTCATATTATCCAAGACTCTAGCCAAGAGGCAAAACTGTAGACTGTGTTCAGCCCAATGAGATGGAAATCTGATTTTCAAACCAAAAGTGAAGTGTTTTTTCAGACCAACACATTCTCACTCCCAAGTTGTGAAATACCGACACTTGGTCAGTGGCCCTGAGCTTCAAAGTCTGATGGTTTAGAAACTCCTCTTGCGTCAATTTTGGATGTGTCACGGACGATGTGTCAATTTCAGCTTTTTAGATGCATAGTGTCTTTTCAAAATAAACTTCTGTGTTCACAAGAAACGTACAGTTTCAGCTCGTTACATGCATACAGAGTCTTATCTAATTAACTTCCAACGTTGGTTGACTTAGGTAGTTAGGTTTACTTACGCCACAAAACTACTTGGTTAGGTTCAGACAACAAAAGTACTAAGGAAGGAAAAATGTATATCAATGTTTACTCCTTTTGGCTGCTACAGCATGCATATCTGCTCTATAAATCACTTGTTGAGGAAAAAAAGAAAGACAACTGTCTGACAACCATGTCATCAGTTTCTTGATTTCCTACCCACATCTGGTCAGCAGATGTGGACCCTGTGTGAAATAAACAAACAGCTATCGAGGTTTATTGATTTACATAAGAGAAAAGGAGTTTGGGAAATACGTTTGAGACTTAGATGATGAGATCTATTCCACTCTAACCTGTCACACATTTCTGACAGAACTTGTACTTGTTCTTTGAAAAGAAATGTCCTCGGAGGGCAAATCATTACAAAATCCCGTCTCAGCTTTGGAGGGCAGCAGTGACACATAAGAC
>NW_022287291.1:1994-2348 GCF_004355925.1 Anarrhichthys ocellatus | reverse complement strand
TTCGTGAGCGGCTGCTTCGGCCTGATGCCACGATGAAGGGCTGCCTCCGAAACCCTGCATCTCCATCATCTCCCCGTGGTCTGAAACCAGAGAGAGTGAAAGTGAGAAGACATAGAGAGAGAGAGAGAGAGAGAGAGAGAGACATAGAGAGAGACATAGAGAGAGAGAGAGAGAGACATAGAGAGAGAGAGAGAGACAGAGAGACAGAGAGACAGAGACAGAGAGACAGAGAGACAGAGAGAGAGAGACAGAGAGAGAGACAGAGAGACAGAGACAGACAGAGACAGAGAGAGACATAGAGAGAGAGAGAGACAGAGAGACAGAGAGACAGAGAGACAGAGACAGAGAGAGAGA
>NW_022287291.1:0-1984 GCF_004355925.1 Anarrhichthys ocellatus | reverse complement strand
GACAGAGAGACAGAGAGACAGAGACAGAGAGACAGAGAGACAGACAGTGAGAGAGAGACAGAGACAGACAGAGAGACAGAGACAGAGAGAGAGAGAGAGAGACAGTGAGAGAGAGACAGTGAGAGAGAGACAGGTCTCTCAGTGCTCTGAGACAAAATGGACGCTGCTGTACGTCTCTCTTACATATTATGACAGAGGCCCCTCAGCTCAACCATAAATACATCTTTCCATGTATTGTTATTCGTGACGTCAAGAGATGAGGAGGTGGATGAACGTTTTTACACTCATGTTACATGTGAGAGCTGGAAAAAACAAGCGCAGAGAGGAAACCAAAAGGTGGAAAGAGGGAGGGGGGGGGGCAGTCGAGGAAGCAGGAACGGCAGAGTGAGGATGCAGAAGGGAAGCCATGCTGGTTCAGTTCATCCACAGGTGGAGGAAGAGGAGACAGCAGAGCTCAGGGAGAGAGGAGGAAGAGGAGAGGAAGTGAAGGAGCTGATAAGAGGAGGAGACAGGGGGCGAGGCTCGGGGGGGGGGGGGGGGGGATGCAGGATGCATAAAGCCGGAACAAAAAAATCATCTCATGAACAACAAAAACAAACAGACACCAGTAAAATAAAACGTCACACAGAAGAGGGAGGAATAAAGAAAGAAGAAATCATAAAAACTTCAACATTAAAATAAATGCTCTTCACCTTAATTCTTCAGGTTGGAGCTGATGACCTGTCATAAATATGAAGCTGTGCTTTTTGGTCGTTCAATAAACCCCCCAAAAAACAAATAATATTAAGAACGGGAAAAAAGAAAAGCAAACAGAAAATGCTGCAGCGAGACCGACATTGGACCCCCCCCCCCCCCTCTTTACTTTAGGACTAGACGGGATCAACAGCGGGTTGGTTTTTTTGGGCACAAACGCTCCAAGTCTCTACTACTGCGGAACCCCACAGGACCGTAATGAGAGAGGGGGAGTGGGGGGGGGGGGGGGGAGGTTGGTGGCGAGGTTAGTGAAGAATTACAGTGAACAGCATTGCAGCAAACGACTGCACAAACAGAGGAGGAAGTCAGAGAAGAAGAGAGAAACCAAAACAAACAGAGGAGTCTTTTCGTTTCATCACAAATACGTAGAAACACAAAGTCGTTCTTTAAAAAGAAAACAATGACAATGGGTGCATAGTCCCCCATGCAACAAACTGTCAGGCATGTTGCAAGTGAGAAATGAAAGGACAAGAAGAAAGAAAGTCAAACTAAAAAGTGCAAAATAAAACAAATTAAAGCAAATTATCAAAGCGATTCCTGGCCACAACAGCAGAAACCCAAAAGTGTTTGAGGCATGCATCCAGAGCTCCACCACAGACTGCAAGAAGTGGACGTAGTCATCATGACGTCACCCTTTGGTTTGTGGACTGATGTTATGAAGCCTCGAGTTCGACGATTTCACCGTCGCCATGTTTGTTTTCCATTCTGAGCACGTTTCTGTTTTGGGTTTTTTATGTTTATTTTTGAAATTGGCATCATTCCTGAAGCTGCAGCACGTTTCTCCTCATGGAGACATATTTAAGTGATGAGCCCTTGATAATGGATGCTGTGACAGAGCTATGGAGAACATTGAGTGACACATGTTGTGAACGTTAAAGTCTGCTTTACCCCTGAAACAAAACAATGCCAATGGAATGGCATGTGGCTAAAGATTACCATAGCAAGCAGACATTCTGCATGTCGTGCATGATGGAGACACTAGATGACATTTATCTCATGCCACAGAATTTTCGGGGCTAAAATAAAGAACCCATTTCCAAAATCAAATCATATTGTTTCCTGTCCCTTGAAAATCACTTTCATTTTCATAATGGAGGACAGACAAACCATTTAGTATCTTTCTACCTCAACGAAGGCAACTCCCGCCCTCTCCACACTGTTGGGCTCAGCCTCAGGAAGCACACACACAGGCAGACGCGAAGCTGGGAGGGTTGGGAGGTGTGTGTGTGTG
>NW_022287290.1:0-2349 GCF_004355925.1 Anarrhichthys ocellatus | reverse complement strand
GTGTGTGTGTGTGTGTGTGTGTGTGTGTGTGTGTGTGTGTGTGTGTGTGCGTGTGTGCGTGCGTGTGTGCGTGCGTGTGTGCGGGCGTGTGTGCGTGCGGGCGTGCGTGCGGGCGTGCGTGCGTGCGGGCGGGCGCTTTGGAAGTGTGTGACAGTCTTGTGCGCTGACGTTTTCAGAAAGCCGAGGCCCAGCTGGCATACGAGCTGCAGGCAGCCAAGGAACAGCAGAAGATCCGCCTGGAGGAGATCGAGATCCAAGTGGTGCAGAGGAAGAAGGAGATCACAATCGGGGAGAGGGAGATCGTTCGGACGGACATGGAGCTCATCGCCACGGTCAAGAGGCCCGCCGAGGCAGAGGCCTACAAAATGCAGCAGCTGGCTGAGGGGCACAAGTGAGTGAGAAAGCCATCGGTTAAGGGCCATTCAGACAGATTATTGAGCTTTTCCAACCAGTGCCCCCAATCACTAGGAAGTACAGAGAGACACTAGTGTTGGACACTGTCCTCAGTGGAGATCTGAAACATCTGGTAAAGAGGTCATGTCACGATGCAAAACACTCATGTAGCAATTTAACAGCTTTGTTGTTTGCGTTTCTCTCTGAATAACAACAAGCTTGTAACCTTTGTAGTCGGCACGCCGTGTGAATATGAGCAGTAAATCTATTTGTAGGTGGAGGAGGAGGATCTGGTTGTTGAAATTCCAGCTGACTGGGATTTTCAGTTGCAAAGCATCCTGGGAGATATTTACTAAGGAAACAAACCGGTCAGGGTTTTGCACAGGTAAAGGGAGAAAAGTTTGGGTTCGATCGAAATGTTTTTAAGCAACGTTCTCAGCGACTGCATCTCTCGTACCAGCGCAGCAGAGGACCTGTCTTATTTTCTTCTTTGTATATTTATTATTTATATTTGAATAATATAAAACAAAACTATTTCTTACCCGATTAATCAAAGGAATAATCTGTAGAATGCTCGATTGCGAAAATAGTCTATCTGCAGCCCGAGCTTCGGTCATGCGGCCTCCATTTTGCCCTTTGGGCTACATTTCAGTCAGGTGAATGTTTTTAACCTGACCGTCTTTATCCCACCCGGCGTCAGGATAAGGACGGTGCTGATCGCCCAGGCTCAGGCGGAGAAGATCAGGAGGATCGGAGAGGCGGAGGCGTCCTCCATCGAAGCGGTGGGCAAGGCGGAGGCTGAGAAGATGAGACTGAAGGCCGAGGCCTACCAGCTGTACGGAGAGGCAGCCAAGACGGCTCTGGTCCTCGAGGCCCTGCCCATGGTAACACATACACGGCTTCTTACAGGCTCCATAATGCACATCCAGCTCATCCAACCACGTGTAGTTTGCAGTGAACTCTTATTTTCAGTTCACTGGTTTGTTCGCGCATGATTTTTGTAGAAATCAGTACATGAATTAAAAAATACCCACTATTACTTTATTTGTAGTAAAAAAACTGTGCTACCATTGGCTGTAAAGGGATAGTTGGACATTTCAAGACATGCATTTATTCACTCACTTGCAGAGAGTTAGGTGAGAAGATTGATGCCTCTCATATGTGACCCTTAAATACGAAGCTACTGCCACGAGATCTTAGCTTAGCTTAAAAAAAGACTGGAAACAGCTAGCCTGCCTGTGGCTACATCTAATAAATCTGCCTAACAGCACCTTTAAATCTTTGGTTATTTCATGTTTTTTAATAACCTCAGAATCCCACCACACAAGCAGCTATAAAGCTGTAGCATGGTTGTTAGCTTTAAGAAGTAGCATGCTGTGTTTCTGATGGAAAATGACAGCTCACAGTCATGACGCTACGACTGCATCATGTGTCACATGATCTCAGTGTGTGAGGGTACTACCAGCTTACAGTAAACACTCAACTGTGTCTTTGCAGATTGCTTCCAAGGTGGCGGCGCCGTTAGCCAGGACCAGTGAGATCGTCATCCTGAGTGGGGACAGCAACCGCGTGACGGGCGAGCTCAACCGCCTGTTGGCTGAACTTCCTGCGTCTGTCAATGCTCTGACTGGAGTGGATCTGTCAAAGGTACGCCTGCTCCATCACATGGGTTTGTAACAACGTGAGTGTATTTGTTCTATTACTAAACTATCAAATATATAAGGAGTTAAGGGTATTGATCTGATGATGTGGTTTTGTTGGTGGAGGGTTAGGACGACGCTTTGTAGGACGACACTGGAAGACTTGAATTAGATGCTGTTTGTTTGTGTACATACTTTCATTTGTTGTGTGTGTGTGTGTGTGTGTATATATATATATATATATATATGTATGTATGTATGTATATGTGTATATATATATATATATACATATACATATATATATATATATATGTAT
>NW_022287289.1:0-2350 GCF_004355925.1 Anarrhichthys ocellatus | reverse complement strand
AAAAAGGACACTTTAAAAAGTAACCAAGGAAATATATCTGATCCCGACACAAAAACATAATCTGTTACAAAACCGTGATGCCTCAATAAGTGAATCGAGCCTTGTTGACATCCATCATTCATTTAGCAGCAGGTACGTCAACAACACTATGACCTAGTTAACATTCATACCCACCTGTCACCTTCTCTGTGTCTAGTACACATAATACATAGTGTTCACTTTGACACACACACGCTAACAAATACACACACACACACACACACACAGACACACACACACAGACATGACTCAGAGTAAACTGTTTGAGGCAGCAGCATAATGATGTGTGTAATGGTAGCTAAAGTGAGTCAGTGAATAAACAGCGCACCTTCTTGCACTCCTCATCCTCCGTCTCTCCTATTGGTGTGTGTTTTGTTCCTTCTGGTGCACATCTGTGAGTGTGTCTGTGTGTTTTGTGCAGGGCTCACTGTATCAGCTGTAACTTGACCTTGCTGCCAGGTGTGTGTGTGTGTGAGTGAATGGGGGGGGGGTGGATTGGGAGGGGAAGAGAGGGAGGGGGGGATAAATTCATAAATGAATGGGGGACATCTGCTCAAGGATTAAAGATACACAGACCTGAGAGAGTGTGTGTGACTGTTTGTGTGGGTGTGTGGGTGCCTCTGAGATGAACTATGATCAATGCAAAACACCTTCACCTAACCGCCAGGCTTTCTTAAATCCACCGACAATGCCGTCACCATTTTATCCCGACCGTGCAAATCAAACAAGGATGCGCTTCTTAAACTAGAGGCCGAGAAAGAGACATAACAAGAATATAGACAGAGCGGGAACCAAGAGAAGTTTCTTCATTTTTTAAAGGATTGAGAGAGCACAAAGTAGCAGGACAGGAAACAACAAGCACAATGTGGCCTTTTGGAGAAAATAGTGTTTGAATTGTACAATATATCATTAGTCTGTGTGGCTGCTGTATCTGAATGGGTTTTGTGTGTTTTAGGGCATTTGCACAAAAAATGTTGGCAGTAAAACTATTTGTTAATTGCACGTCATGACATAAGTTATTTAAATAACCTTCCATATAATTCAAAATATCAGTTACCTGAACTGAATGGTTACACACACAAATATGTGCAAATGCAATTAATTTAAGATGACGGTAAGGGGTGCAACTCGGTCATCTTTTTAATTAATGGAGTAATAATTTAAGTCCATAAAATATCAGAAAATGATTAAAATAAACACAATTTACCAGAGCTCAAGTTTACCACTTAATATTATTAGTATTCTCAGACCAACAGTCCAAAAGGAAAAGTTATTCCATTTACAAAGAGAAAAATAGCAAATCCTCAAATCTGACAACTTTTGTGTTTGATGATTAACTAAAATAACTCCAAAATTGTTGTCAATTAATTTTCTGTCCATCGAAATCATTTCCGGACTAGCAGTATAATTCTTCAGGAGGTATTATATAATATTATTTTAATGAATAAATTGACGGAATTCATTGCTGAAAAAGATACATTTCTTATGAAAGTGAATTAACTCAAGCTGGAGGATTGCTGTTATTAAAATGAAAAATCACCAAACAATTGTAGATGCGTTTACCTACAAAATGACAAAGAGAGGGTTGAAGGGTGGTCAATATCTTTGAAATACTAATGTACAATTTCAAAGACTTTCTTCTTCTTCTGAATGGAAAAGCATTTTGGAATGAAACGGCTCAGCAGGATCAAGAGACGTGTCAAATATTTCTTTTTTTTAATTAAAGCAACATCTAAATTGGCTTTGAAGACGACACTGTGATCACATCCTCATCGCAGCTGCAAGGAGTTCCTATTTGTCAGGTTCAAAGTCTTGTTTTCCTTTTCACTTTGTTCTTCAAGCGTGCACGTGTGTGTGTGTGTGTGTGTGTGTGTGTGTGTGTGTGCAAGTGTGATCCAAAGTGTGTGCATCGTGTAGTTGCAGGGAGAAGCCCTCTCCATATGAAAGGTTAGGGACGAAAAGATAAACAGCTACCTGCAAACACCTGTCCACATGCACACGCTATGAAATGTGCACGTGTGCGCGCTTTAAAAGGTAGCAAAACACACACAGCTGCCGAGCAACTGCAAGCGAAGGCCAACAAATGCAAGCGAGAGGGAGAGATGGACAACCACAGGGAGGGAGACGAGCAGCTAAAAACTGTGAACAGGAAACCAACGTGGACATTATAGATGTTACACTTCTCCTTATGTGTGCCCCCACACACATTTGGAAAGCCTCCATCAATAAGGCCAAGCGTTCACCTGTTCCTCTCCCGTGCTCTTTGAAATATGATTAGCTTTGAGCTCCTATGAACAAGGTCTTACCACAC
>NW_022287288.1:0-2350 GCF_004355925.1 Anarrhichthys ocellatus | reverse complement strand
GTGTACGTCAGCCCACAGTGATACAAACCACCAACAGACCTGCACAAATACTCAACCATGTGTCTCAACCACACATTCTACATTACATTAATAACTTTACAAGTTCAACTTAACAAGTACCACACAGACATTCATTCTTTCTATTTCTTTTATGAGAAACCTCTACAAAAAAAACAGAAAGTGCTCATATCTCTGGGTGTGATATTGTATTCCACATAGAAGGACAAGCAACAAAAAAAAAAGGAATATAAATGATACAACTAAATGAAACTACAACAGAGTGCCGGTTCAGGAGCCACTCCTCCTCATGATGCCCTGATGCAAATCTTCAGTGGGTCCAGTGTACTTCTGTCCTGCTGACTGCTGTTATACTTTGTGTGGAGCATCAGAGGTCACATCTCCAGCCTGAGGATGACGAACACTCTCGCTCTTCTGCTGCTGGCTTTCTCTCTGCCCTGTGAGTTCTCCTGTTTTATCTTTTATCAGACAACACCCAATAATGGTGGAGCAGAAAGCTTCCCTGATGACCGTCTGACTTTCTTCTGTGGTTCCTCTCTCCTTTCATCTCATCAGGTTGTGCAGGTCAGACAATGGAGTCCATCCCTTCCACTTCAGTAGTGAAACAGCCCGGGGAGACTCTCAGTCTCTCCTGCAGGGGATCTGGCTTCACATTTAGCTGCTGTACTATGAGCTGGATAAGACAACCTGCAGGAAAAGCTCTGGAATGGATAGGGGTTGGATGGTCCACTGCCAGTCGTAACACTTATGCCAGCAGTGTGCAAGGACGTGTAGAAATCAGCAGAGATGATAGCAACAGCATGGTGTCTCTGAGACTGTCCAATTTGAAGCCAGAGGACTCTGCTGTGTATTACTGTGCCAAAGATGCACACTGGTTAAAGGAAGCAGAGAGGCTTTACAAAAACCTCACCAATATGTTTTCACAAGTACCGACAGGTGGCAGTAGAAGATATGAAGTCAGATGACACTCAGGAGAGTAGGACAGCCATGGAATGAAATTAGCTCACAACTCAGTAGTAAAAGCTTGTGACCTCACTACAGCAATCCACAACAAAAAACAACCTGAATCATAACTGCATTCGTGGCTGTTGATTAGTCAAACTACAGAAATGTTTGTGTTCATTAAATTTAAAATGTTTGAGATTCAAATTCCACCTTCTCTTTTCGTGAGATGAAGAACACAAGAGGCGGAACACATTGGCCAAAATGCAAACTCGGAACCCGACGGCTATCGACTGACAATGATTTGACCTTTTATTGGTTTAAAATGAGTTTGTAATCCGGCACTTTTGAAACAATCTGATCGTACAAGGCGTCACTCAACTCTAACTCAACTTGCTGATCGGACTGTAAACAATGAGCAGTGCACAGAAAAGGAAGTCTTGGACTCATATCTGCTACAACGGACCCCCAAAAATATGGCCCCTTGCCCCCAGAGGCTTATCCCTCATCAGACCGATAGCTGATGGGTTCCGAGATTGACATTAGTGTAATAAAGCCAGCACTCTGATGACTTAATAAAAATGAATGTTTAAGTCTCATCATCTTATATGACTTAATTATGTTAAGTTACCATGCAATGTAAGAAGTTTATTATTGGGAGTTATTAAATGGTGAGAAGAACAATCTGCTTCACTGCTTCTGTAAATGTCCAACCTGAGATATATAAGTGTGATGGATGATGATCACAATGTTCTTACTTACAGGAGTTTGGAGTGAGATCACGCTGGACCAGTTTCCAACAAACAGCAAAGTGATCTTAATGAAATCTGGGTTTTCTCACCACCTGCAAAAGTACTTTTATCTATCCACATTTCTATATATTTTAATGATGTTTCATCACTTACAGTTATTCAGAGTTATTTCAATTGTTAAGGCTTCATATAATACACAATTGCCAATTTCATATTCACAAGTGTATAAACCATGAATTATATGAAATAAGTTTGAAACGAGATTTAGAGAAACAAGCTGAAACAATATTTTATGAGACAGCTAGCTTGAACACATCGGATGAGAAGATAATTGTCTCACAGCACTGTTCACTGTTAACACACTTTTTAAATATTCAATAGGTTTTCCTCCACAGGTGTGAAGTGTGAACAGTTGACACAGCCTTTTGTTGATCATTCAAATTTGACTGAAACATACAGTGACAAACTCAGAACAAATGTATATTTATATTACTTTTAAATGTTGCTCTTTAGTTACTTGATTGTGACTTTTATAAACACATTCAAACGAATATTTATTCACAAATTGAAAAGCTCCAAGTCTGATCCAGCTGTCTCCTCCCTGTGAGGAGGAGTCAATGCAAAACTCAGACGTCTTC
>NW_022287287.1:0-2351 GCF_004355925.1 Anarrhichthys ocellatus | reverse complement strand
GAACCACCTCAGCTGACTCCTTTCGACGCGAAGGAGTAGCGGCTCTACTCCAAGCTCCCTCCTGATGACCGAGCTCCTTACCCTGTCTCTAAGGCTGAGCCCGGCCACCCTACGGAGGAAGCTCATATCGGCCGCTTGTAGCCGCGACCTCGTTCTGTCGGTCACGACCCAGAGTTCGTGACCATAGGTGAGGGTAGGAACGTAGACCAACCGGTATATTGAGAGCTTTGCCTTCTGGCTCAGCTCCCTCTTCACCAAGACGGTCCGGTGCAGCGCCTGCTTTACTGCTGCAGCCGCACCATGAATTGTTAAATAAAAGCACTTTTCATTGTTACTGTTGGCTTTGATTCCAGTGTTTTTTTTCTTCTAGTTCATGTGTGTGTATGTGTGTGTACATGTGTGTAGTGTGTGTGCGTATGTTTGTGTGTGTGTGAGAGATCAGGAAGTGCTCGGTGTTGACTTTGACTGCAGCTGAAGGAAACACTCAGAAAATTCAACAACCTTTATTAAAAACAGACAGCAGACACACCTGCAGTAAACATTGTAACAGAGGGTGGGGGAGGGGCTACCTGTATGACAGTCTTGGCCAGAGTGATCTGGTACTCCTCAATGTGCAGCGTCTCCATCCATTGTCTCTCCTCCTCGTCCAGGACCTGGCTCAGCTCTGTGGTGACTTTAGCCTGCACATAGAGAAGAGCCGGGGGACGAAACAAACGCACCTTTAAACACAAGCTGCAGGAAAAGTTCCTTCAGACCGCCAACAAATGACGAAAATCCTCTGCATTGACTTGTTTAAAGCACTGTATAAATAAAGTTTATTGACTCACCCTGACTGAGTTGAGACAGTCCAGCTCCAGTCTCTCCACTGTCTCTGAAGGAAGCAGAGGACTCAGCTGGGAACGGCTGAAGGGACTCGTGATGCACACGGTCCCCAGAACGTCCCTGAAACAACACACACACACACACACACACACACACACACACACACACACACACACACACACACACACACGTACATGTACTTTAGGAACCTTTTAAAGAACTTTAGGGGGAGTTCTAATGAATTAATTAATACTTTCTTATATATTCAGGTTCTTCAAATAACTAACGTGCTGATATTAAAGCATTTAATAACATGTTTACATAACAATTTCTGATAATTATTGTCTAATAAACAAAACGTTGTGGTCGTAAATAATGTCTCTGTTTCTTTGTTGTAAAATAGGACCAAACCCACGACATAATTTTGACACTGAGAATATTAACAAGACGACATACAGAAGTTTGTTGTTGTTTATTAACATTAAAAACAGAGTTTTATTGTTAATCTTTCCAACGAGAGAACAAACGATTTAAACTTTACTTTACTAATAGTTTCATGGCGGTTATGTTCTAAAATAGAAATTAGGAGAAAAACTCCGTCCATGTGTTAAAGCTGCATTCTCTCTAGTGACCACCAGGGGGCGACTCCTCTGGTTGTATAGAAGTCTATGAGAAAATGACTCTACTTCTCTCTTGATTTATTACCTCAGTAAACATTGTAAACATGAGTTTATGGTCTCAATCTCGAGTTTCGTCTTCAATACACTTTGTCGTGTTCACGTTAAAAAGTGATCAACATGCTGCTTATTTTATTTACATTACGGTTGTTTACATTCATCACTCACACAAATCCGCATCTAAATTTGTATTTGGAGCTATGTTTTTATTTTTATTTATCTATCGAATTCCTTTTTCGTTCGTGCAATACTGTTAATAAACTTTGTCACACATCCTCTTTTGCCTTTGACATTTATGTCCTCTTGACTTATACAACTTATACAACATCTTTTTATCTTTCTATGACTCGTCTCTTATTGCGAATGGTGTTTTTTTTTTGTTGACACTTCATACGACAAATGAAAAACCTTCGCTGTTATGTTTCTGTAAGTTTGCAATATAATCAAAGCATGAAGCAAACTTAATGAACCTTAATGTTGCACAACTGATGCAAACAACAACACGTTGATTCTCTGTTGTTGTTTCTTCGCTTATTGATCTTTTGAGGAGGAAACCCAAACACAACAGATGGTGGATCTGTTTGGTTACCTGTTGTATATGTTGTGCAGCCAGTCCAGCAGAGAGTAGATGTCCGTGATCTCCAGCTGGTTGTCGGTGATGGCCTCCAGTCGTCTAGCAACCGCCTGGTGGTAGCTCTGCACATACACCTGGAAGGGCTGGTACTCTTCCGGGTAGATGGAGATCACGTTCCTCTTGGCAGCCCCGAGGTCCTCCACCACGCGGGCCCGGAGCCGGTCCAGGTAGCCCACCAGCTCCCCGGCCGTGAACTCGGCCCTCTGAGGCAGAGAGCC
>NW_022287286.1:0-2351 GCF_004355925.1 Anarrhichthys ocellatus | reverse complement strand
CTAGAACTACTACAATAAGTACAATACTGTGAAGTACTTCATGTACTCGAAGTACTACAATAAGTACAACACTGAGAAGTACTGAATGTACTAGAACTACCACAGCAATTACAACACTGAGAAGTACTGAATGTACTAGAACTACTACAATAAGTACAACCCTGAGGTGGTAAAATGGTTTCAGTATCTTTTGTTTTATTCTGTTTGTGTTTTCACTGAAGAACATTCAAATATTATTCAAAAACATGCAAATACACCTGAATGGTTTAAACTTAGTGTTGAGTGATATAAAGTTATACAGACTCTATAAAGGTATATACGGACTATAGAATGTATACAAACTATATAAATGTATACAAACTATATAAAGTTATATAAAGACTCGATAAAGCAGGGGTCGCCAATTGGCGGACCGCGGTCCGGATCCGGACGCCGTTGTATCCGGACCCAGGACCTAAAATCGATTTTATTTTGACAGATCGCTTCTATTTTAACCGGCGCAGCTTTTTCAGCCTTTACGGCACTTGTTCAGCGGTGCAGGAAACGCACCGACCAATGCGTTGTAAATCACATCACGTGATGCAGCTCAGCCAATCACACATGAGTATTCTGAGATGTACACACACCGGGGGAGTGATGAGGAAAGAGGATGAAGAGCAGGAGAATAATACGTGAGTCAGAGAAGTTATTTCACATGACGTTCTCCAAAGAGAGAAAAGTGGTCAAAGAGACCAGAGAGACCAGATTCTTTAACCAAGAATGAACAGACTCTTATAGGTTCATTCTTCACACGGACAGTTTATAACCAGTGTGTCTCACATGTTCAGAGACCGTGACGATTATTAAAAGCGGTAAATGAAGCGTCACTACGAGACAAAGCACAACTCCTTTGAACAAACGTACCCACTCACATCTGAATGAAGACACAGAAAATAAACCTAAGAGCCCAAAATGATGAGAATCCTAACACATGAATTCACTGTTTAATGATGTTAACAGAGAGAATAGAGCTGAAACAAGTGGTTTAATAACCACAGATACAGATCATGCACACACATTTATCTTGTTAGAAGATGAGAAAAATATAATATTGTATCTTTTTTATTGACATCACTTCACACTTGAATGAACTGAATTTAAAGCTGCAGAACAATTCAGTGAAATTATTTTTCTAAAATTAAGTACTTTATTTTAAGATGCACATTTTTGAAAAGCTTTCTGTTATATAAGTTATTCTTTAATGCAGCTCTTATTGTACTTGAAAGTAGAGAACATGTATTTATGTATTTCTATGTATTATTTATAATCCATCCAGTTAAATTTGAAAACTGAGAATAATAATTGTTTAAATATAATTGATGTGTACTTTCTTTATTTGATTTGACAGTTGTTGACGACACAGAGACGTTACTATTGCTAGACTTCTTGAATATATTTATATACGTATATATACAGTTGTTTGAAAAAGTGTTTGCCCCCTTCCTGATTTCTTATTTTTTTGCATGTTTGTCACACTTAAATGTTTCAGATCATCAAACAAATTTAAATATTAGACAAAGATAACACAAGTAAACACAAAATGCAGTTTTTAAATGAAGGTTTTTATTATTAAGGGGGAAAAAAAATCCAAACCTACATGGCCCTGTGTGAAAAAGTGATTGCCCCCCCCTGTTAAAACATAAATGAACTGTGGTTTATCACATCTTTGGAAAGCTGAGTTCAATTTCTCTAGCCACACCCAGGCCTGATTACTGCCACACCTGTTCTCAATCAAGAAATCACTTAAATAGGACCTGCCTGACAAAGTGAGGTAGACCAAAAGATCCTCAAAAGCTAGACATCATGCTGCGATCCAAAGAAATTCAGGAACAAATGAGAAACAAAGTAATTGAGATCTATCAGTCTGGAAAAGGTTACAAAGCCATTTCTAAAGCTTTGGGACTCCAGCGAACCACAGTGAGAGCCATTATCCACAAATGGCGAAAACATGGAACAGTGGTGAACCTTCCCAGGAGTGGCCGGCCGACCAAAATTACCCCAAGAGCGCAGCGACGACTCATCCAAGAGGTCACAAAAGACCCCAGAACAACATCCAAAGAACTGCAGGCCTCACTTGCCTCAATTAAGGTCAGTGTTCATGACTCCACCATAAGAAAGAGACTGGGCAAAAATGGCCTGCATGGCAGAGTTCCAAGACGAAAACCACTGCTGAGCAAAAAGAACATAAAGGCTCGTCTCAGTTTTGCCAGAAAACATCTTGATGATCCCCAAGACTTTTGGGAAAATACTCTGTGGACTGACGAGACAAAAGTTGAACTTTTTGGAAGGTGTATGTCCCATTACATCTGGCG
>NW_022287285.1:0-2352 GCF_004355925.1 Anarrhichthys ocellatus | reverse complement strand
AGAGCGTCCTCATCAAGGAGCCGGGGAAAAGTCTGGACGCAGACAAGGTAGCTAACCACAAATCCATCTGCATTTACTCCGTTAACGTCATCAGTTGTGGTCAATCTGTCTTCTTGTTCTCCCTCTTATCAGTCGTCCATTATACATTTTGAAAATGGAAAAAGTGTAGATCGCATATGTGACGATATGAAGAGTCTGCCTGAAGGATAAAGCAACTGTTTCAACAAATGAAGTTCCCCAATTGTCAGATCTTTACAGACCAAATACCATTTTTACGGTTTACAGCTTTGAACCGTTTAGTTTAGTTTAGTTTCATTTAATTTTCACAATTTAAACAATAAAATAAAAATAAACAAACATAACAGAGATAAATAAATATCAGAGGCAAAAAGTTACTTATTTGAAACCTCCACCGATATAATATTACAATTTTACAATATTACAGAGAACATAAAATTAATATGCATAAGACATGACTACACAAAATATTATTGACAAGATGTTTTTACAATATATGAAATATGATAACAATATTAATACATTACAAACAACAAAAGAAAATGTTATTGCGTTGTTTGTGTTCGTGTGAGAGTAAGCATGGACTTGTTCGGGGATATTGGTTTATACATCTGCATTAACTCATAAACCATAGTAATGCTACAAGTCCCTATGAGTGAAACAACTATGAATATAATATAACAGCTAAAACAAGAAATAAATTACAACAAAAAGTTATTACATAACAGCAATTAGATTTTCTTTTAGGCACCTTTTGAAACATTTTATAGAGGAACATTATTTTGTTTTGTGGGAAAAGTCATTCCATAATTTGGTTCCCCTAAATCTTATTGAAAATGGACCTCTGCCATGCCTTTTCTCTTCAGATATTCAACCTGTTGCCCGTCTCAAAAGTCTCCAATATTCCATATCTGGTTGAAGATTCCATCAAATGTTTGCCCGTGAGACCGAGAAGATCCGTCTTGCCGAGAAGATCCGTCTTGCCGTTCCTCGATGTGCAGACAGAGGACGCTCATACGACTTTCGCGGTACAAACATGAATGCACAATATCTTTATATTGTTTCTTTGTATGTTTTGTTGTTGCACATTTCAGTTGACGCCTGTATGTTGTTGTGTTATCTAGAATGTGGGGATGAAGATGGCAACAAACTTGCTAATCCGAGTGCCTTCGTGCCTCAAGTACAAAGGAAGAGAATTCCACCAAGGCCATCACTATGGTGACTTATTTTGTTATTTTGCTCTATTAAGTGCCACATTGCTGAATATTTACCAGCATTAAAAACCAGGTTTTTCTTTGCTTCTGATGGAATATGTTCTGTTTTATTTTCAGGTATTAGTTACAGGTATCACGCTGTTCCCAGCGTAGCCAGAATGGAAACACAAACTGGTGCTGCAGGTCGCTTAGGTTCCCCACCTGATAATTCACCAATAGAGACGGTCCGCACTTTCTTCCCTGAGACCTGGATATGGGACCTGGTGGAAGTGGGGTGAGTTATTTTTTATTTATTTTTTTTTTTTTTTTAAAAAACCATAGTCCTTCTCTCAAACTTCCTGTTGTATTTACAGACATTGCCCCTTTAGACTTTTTCTTCTGATTTAACCTGATGGCACTCGGGATGAAAAATTTCAACTCACGCGAGTCTCGGTGAATGTTAAAGCTGCATTCTCTAGTGACCACCAGGGGGCGACTCCTCTGGTTGTATAGAAGTCTGAGAAAATGACTCTACTTCTCTCGATTTATTACCTCAGTAAACATTGTAAACATGAGTTTATGGTCTCAATCTCTAGTTTCAAGTCTTCTTCAATACAGCATGATGTTCATTTAGTACATTATGGTCCATTTGGAGTCAAACAGACCATAAAGCAGGGGATGCTTTAGGGCAGGGCTACACAGTGATTGACAGGTCTCTACCAGAGAGTATACGGCGTCTCTACGTCACTCCTCTGAAGTCCAGATATGCTCACTTCCTGTTCACTGGTTGCAAAAAACAGATGGCGACATTTTTTACTTCTATTAGGCGTTAATCGTCTGCTCACATTGTCGTTCTTTGACTAATCTGAATCATGAAAGTCTGATGTTGAAGTTGACAGAATGTCTCTGTGTGTCTCTGCTGTATCAGAGGCTCTGGAATGAAGGACGTGTCCCTCACCGTCCCAGACACCATCACCACCTGGGAGACGGAGGCCTTCTGTCTGTCCCCTCAGGGTTTCGGCTTGGCCCCCCGTAAAGAGATCACCGTCTTCCAGCCCTTCTTCCTGGAGCTCAGCCTGCCCTACTCCATCATCCGGGGGGAGCACTTTGAACTGAAGGCGACCATCTTCAACTACTTGAG
>NW_022287283.1:0-2352 GCF_004355925.1 Anarrhichthys ocellatus | reverse complement strand
TCTAGAACCAGTGACTTTAAGTTCGTGTCATCCTACAATGACAACACTCTGCCTGCTGACCAGACTCTGAGGAAAAGTCCGTCAGACTTTGCTGAAGTATTTCAAGATTCGTTGGAGCCTCTAGAGGTATGCGCATGTGTTGTTTTAAACATTTTAACACCCACACAATTTTAAATCAGCCTTCGATCCGTTACTTGAAAACCTTTTTTTTTTCTTAGTTAAGGTGGTCTAACACAGAAAAAAAGTCATTCCTTGCATATGCAGATAATTTGTATTTTCTGTTAAATTTGTATTTTATCAATTATACAACTTAATTGCTAATACTTCTAAACAAAAAAAATGAAACAAACCATTTGTTTTTCTGTGAAAGAGTGTTATCCACTTTCCATGGATATGAAAATATATCAAAATTTTACTTTGTTTGATTGTCTTCAGTCTACATTTGTTTGCCTCCAAGCTGCCAAAGTACAGGATATATACTATATAATTCTTCTATTACCCCTGGCGTACAGTGGTGGGAAATAAATAGTGTCAATTGATGAAGGCAATACAAACCAATATGTATTTTCCTGATTTCATCATATTCCTCAGCTCCTTATTGGTCAAATTATATAGCTACAGCCCACCATTTATCTTGGAGAGTACGTGGACTTCTTGTGACTTCATCATATGAGTAATTTTATTTTATTGAGGAACAAGGCTACAGTGTCGTTATTATTACTTTGTTGTATCTTGGTAAGTCATCTGAGACTTGTGATAGATATGAGCCCTCGTACATGGTGTGTGTTACATTATACTGCGGTATCTCTCCATGGTGCTGAAACCAACTCAACCCTCACATATTCGTCCCTGCAGTCCGCTATTTGTATTTTTACTGTGGTAAAACACTGGCATTTCCAACACAAAACTCTCTTCTACCACTCACTGTGTATTGGTCATCTATGTTTGGATGTGACTGCAGCCTCGACTTTTTAGTCTATCATTCTCATCAGAGGACTCAATTATTTAAATCTTTTGTAATACCTACAATTTTCTCACAGTGTCGCTGTCCACCAGCTTTACTTAATGGTGCTACATTGTGTTACCCTATAACCTGCACATTTCTATTTCACAAAAGATTGTCCTTTGGTAAAAGCAGCGAAGTAGTACCATCTGCAATTGGACTGCACTTGTTGTCCGAAGAGGATTCCGTTTGGCTGGTTATTTTCATTTTTCACGTCTTGCTTGTGGTGGATTTGGCACTGGTCCTTGCAGGAAAATGGGGAACAACACATTTTCCGTGTTGGGCCTGTTCACCTCCTTCGGAGTATTTCTTCATGCGCTGCAAACCGTCGGTGGCGATGTGTCTTATTCTTTTGCAGAGGAGATGAAACGCGGCTCAGTTGTTGGAAATATAGCGAAAGATATTGGACTCGAGGTGGGCAAACTGACTGCCCGAAAGGCTCGTATTGATGTAGACGGAAACAACAAACGGTATTGTGACATTACTCTCAGTACTGGAGATATCATTGTTGCTGATAGAATTGACAGAGAGGGGCTTTGTGGCAAAAAGGCATCTTGCGTTTTAAAACAGGAGCTTGTCTTAGAGAACCCTTTAGAGGTGCATCGCATTGGTGTTCACGTTCAAGATATCAATGATCATTCACCACAGTTTAAAAAGAACACAATCAAATTTGAAATTAGGGAATCGGCTTCTAAAGGTAGTCGCTACCGTCTAGATGAGGCCCACGATGCAGATATCGGACAAAACGCCATCCAGGGCTATAGTATAGAGGCAAATGAAAACTTCAGATTGAATATTATTGCAAAAAGCGGAGGAGGTAAATACAGCGAGTTAGTTTTAGAGAAGGAGCTGGACAGAGAACAACAGCAAGAGCTAACAGTTGTGCTTGTGGCAACAGACGGAGGCTCTCCTCAGCGATCGGGTACTGCAGTCATTCACGTCACTGTACTGGATGCTAATGACAACGCCCCAGTGTTTCGTCAGGCCGTTTATAAATCCAGTCTACCTGAAAACTCTCCGTTAGATACTGTAGTGGTTACAGTGAGCGCTACTGATGCAGACGAGGGAATCAATGGAGAGGTGACTTATGAATTTGATCATATCTCTGATGAAATTAATAACGTCTTTTCTCTTGATCAGACAACAGGTGAAGTGAAAGTGAGTGGATCAATAGATTATGAGGAATTGTCCGCCTATGAAATGCAAATTACAGCCAAGGATGGTCTTGGATTAGTGTCATCTACGACATTGATTATTGATATCACAGATGTCAATGACAATGCCCCTCTTATGTTCATTAAGTCACTGACTAACCCCATACCTGAGAACGTGTCACCTGGTACAGAGGT
>NW_022287282.1:1120-2332 GCF_004355925.1 Anarrhichthys ocellatus | reverse complement strand
ATATATATATACATATATATATACATATATATATACAGATATATATACATATATATATACATATATATATACATATATATATATACATATATATATACAGATATATATACATATATATATAGACATAAACACACACATACACTGTAAGTCTGCATTTAGACACGCCTGCATCACTCTACAAAGTAAATACACAATCATCACGTCATACAAGCACAATGTAGAAACCAGAGGGCCCAAATGATTACTTGTCCGACAGAAAGAGAGTAAAATTAATGAATGAATCAAAGAAATATATATATTTTGCGTTTTGTCTCTGAGCTCTTGTCACCTGTATAAAGTGGGCGGGGCTCCGTTAAGATGATGTCACACATCTGTAGATAATCTTCATAGTGGACTTTATGAACAGAGATCAGTAAAGATGAACATCCTCACTTTTATCTCTAAATTCAACCACAACACAACATGTGACACATTTCACCCCCCAGCTACTTCAGACCCCCCCCCCCCCCCCATCAACAGCTGGCTCACAGCTCCTCCACACACACCACTGTCCCCAGTGACTGAACCAGTCTGCTGTTGGGAGTGTGACCCACTGCGGTCCTCAAGCTTCCTCTCGTCAACACTGAACATAAATACACATTTTAACATTTCAACACCTTTTGTGATCCAAACAAAGACTCAACGTCTCTTTTGAGAAGATGTGATCAGAGATCACTAATCAGTAGATTCACCACTGACACCACAGGAGCTCAGCCTGAACCAGTGAACCAGTGAACCAGTGAAGTGACATTCAGCCGGTGGTTTCCTGCTGTTAACCCGTCTGTGAAGACATTTAACATCTTATATATGATCATAAATAAACAGACTGAATGATGGTTCACAGCATGTTTGTGTCTTTATTTATCATCATGTTTGTTGAAGTTATAAAGAGAAACATTAAATGTTGTTGTAACGTGAAACACAACAGAGTTCATGTTTCACTGACAGCAGCTTCACATCACTTTGCCTGCAGCGCCCTCTAGTGTCCATCTCCATGTGTCTCTATATCCATCTCTATGTGTCCATCTCTATGCGTCTCTATATCCATCTCTATGTGTCCATCTCTATGCGTCTCTATATCCATCTCTATGTGTCCATCTCTGTGCGTCTCTATATCCATCTCTATGTGTCCATCTCTATGCGTCTCTATATCCATCTCTATGTGTCCATCTC
>NW_022287282.1:0-1020 GCF_004355925.1 Anarrhichthys ocellatus | reverse complement strand
GTCTCTATATCCATCTCTATGTGTCCATCTCTATGTGTCTCTATATCCATCTCTATGTGTCTGATGTAAATAAACTAAATAAACTGATTCATCTCTTCGTCAATAAAATGGCGTCATAAAGCACAAAGGGACGTCTTCAAATGTCTTATTTTGTGTCTTTGAGACGAAGCAGAGCAGAAATGTTTGTTTGATAGGAAGCAGCAGCAACAACAGATAACTTCACGAAACTTAACTAGGAAATATCAGGTGAAATAAAGGAGGTGCTGCTCCTCCTGCTGCTGCTGCTGGAGGCCTGGCTGAAGCTGTGAGACAGATGGTGCCATTTGCTTTCAGTCATTCCTCCGGTGACCTCGCTGTTGAATATCAAACAGCAGGAAGCTGCTCCGTGTGTTAGACTGTAGCATCACACCGATCACGCGTTCACACCGTTCACACCGATCACGCGATGTCACCGATCATGCCGACGGCGCGTTCTGGCCGATGATGCTCTCATGCCGATGACGCGTTCACACGGATCACGCGTTCACACCGATGACGCGATCACACCTATGACGTGACGCATTCACGCCGATTGTGCGTTCACACCGATGACGCGATCACGCGTTCACGCCGATGACACGATCACACCGATGACGCGTTCACACCGATGACGCGATCACGCGTTCACGCCAATGACGCGATCACACCTATGACGTGACGCATTCACGCCGATTGCGCGTTCACACCGATGACGTGACGCGTTCACACCGATGACACGTTCACGCCGATGACGTGACGCGTTCACGCCGATGACGTGACGCGTTCACGCCGATGACGTGACGCGTTCACGCCGATGACGTGACGCGTTCACGCCGATGACACGATCACACCGATCACGCGTTCACGCCGATGACGCGATCACGCGTTCACGCCGATGACGCGATCACGCGTTCACGCCGATGACGCGATCACGCCGATGACGCCGATCACGCGTTCACGCCGATGACGCGATCACGCCGATGACGCGATCACGCGATCACG
>NW_022287281.1:0-2353 GCF_004355925.1 Anarrhichthys ocellatus | reverse complement strand
GTGTGTGTGTGTGTGTGTGTGTGTGTGTGTGTGTGTGTGTGTGAGCGTGTGTAGCCCCTTTGGTGGCGTCATCCTTGGCTGAGCTGTCGGCTAGCTGTCCCATCTGTTCCCCACACATGGCGTTCAGCTTTAGTAGAGACACACTCCTCTCTTGTTCCTCTCATCTTTACTCAGTCTGTCCTTGTTTTCGGTCCTCTCTGCTCTCCTCCACCTCCTTCATGTCCTTCCCGTCCATTATCCTCTGTAAATATTTTCACGCCATCGCTTTCGTACCTTTCCGCATTTGAACCGATATCGTCTCTCTACTCATCTCCATCACCGCAATTTCATTTTACTCGTGCACGTGCGCCAGCTCCCTGCTCACTCTGGTTACCATGGCAACCCCTCTCAGGCACCTTGGCGGGAGTCTGAGTGTGCGTTACTGCTCCATCACTCACGACCATGGATCTTGGCTCAACCTGCTCTCTTTTACTCCCCAGTACCCTTAAACACACACACTCGCACATGCACGAACACACCCTGCAGTTCACTTAGCGGTCCTCTGAGAACCCTCATGTGTCAGTGATTTTGTTGGATTCGTTCCAAGATTGAATGGAGTTTGCGGTGGCACACCGCACTAACTTAACAAAGTGTGCTTGTGCACTGTTTGTGTGGCTATTTAGTTTGAGACATGCATGCAGTTGTGCAAGTGTGTGAGCATGTGATTGTACGCACCTGTATGTATGAATACCATCGTTTAGGTGCAGCAGCAGTACATTAACTAGTATCCCGGCCTAATATCGAGATCTGTATTAAGGAATAGAACTAAAAGCAGTGCGAATGGGTTAATTAAATCTTTTCAATAAAGCTAAAAGGGACGTTTTGAAAAATGTACCATTGCCTCAAAGGAAATTAAAATAGAGCAGATTTAAACCATCAAGCAACATTTTCCAAATACCTATTACAGCATGTAATACATTTTCTGTTTGTGATCTTGTTGTGGTCATTGGCAATCTCATTTACTAGAAAAGCAAAAAGGAATCAAAGGAAGCTATAAATTTCTCTAAACTGTTTTCTCTCTGTGCTTCATCTCAGCCGAGACGCCCATCGAGGAGTTCACCCCCACCCCGGCGTTTCCTGCCCTTCAGTACCTGGAGTCTGTGGACGTGGAGGGAGTGGCCTGGCGGGCTGGTCTGAGGACAGGAGACTTCCTCATTGAGGTAATTAAAGACACTTCACTCGCTTCCTCTTCATGTGCATCTGCTGTTTTGCATTAGTGAACAGACCGGTGATGGCCTTGAACAGAAACCCTAACAACGGCAGGATTCTGCACAGTTCTATGGTGAATCTGATGCATAGTTCTTCCTGCGCCTGTAAAGAGGGTTTGTAGAAATAAAGCTTCTTTCCTGAACAGCGTTTTTTTGTTTTTTGTTTTTTGTTTTTTTTGTTTTCTTCCTCCATCCCGGTCAATGTGACCTCACAAAGGTCTCTGTGATCTCACAACATTCATGTACTATTCATGACAATTTCATACAAATGTATAATATGATAAACTTATGAAGTGTTGACATTTTGGACAGACACAGCTTGACTTGTGGGTGGAGGTATACAACTGCAAGGCTGCCATTTTAGTTTTGAGTGTTTGGTCATGTGAAGTATTCCACCTGAATTTACCAGAATGTTGTCCTTATAGTGCTTTAATGTTTGCAGAATTGTGAAATGGTTGCACTTATGTCGACTTATCTTATTCTGTCTTTGTGTGTGTGTGTGTGTTGTCTTAGGTAAACGGGGTAAATGTAGTAAAGGTGGGCCATAAGCAGGTGGTGTCCTTGATCCGGCAGGGGGGCAACAGGCTGCTGATGAAGGTGGTGTCTGTGACACGCAAACCTGAGTCTGAGGAAGTCATTCGCAAGAAAGGTAAATGCCAAAGGATGAGCTCCACTGTGTCTATAAGGTCACAAAAAGGCTTGCCCCTGTATTATGGGAAATCTTGTGACATGTAACTATTATTAAGCATATCAATTAGTATGAACAATGATTTAACTAATTGTGTAGTAAACGCTTCATTATAGTTGATTGGGTGCTTTAAAGGATTTTAGCATTACACGTACTTGCTCATAGGATGTCTCAGTTATTTGAGCATGCATTTTGTAATGGTAATCTGTAGGTTGGTTTCATGTGCAGAGGACACGGGAAGATATGTGTGTTTTCTGTTGTCAAGGTGATTTCCACCACGTTTCTCTGCTGTAAATTCATGTGGTTTCCATGTCAACCAAAGCTCGCCATTACTAAGCTCCCACACAGTTCTGGCACTATGACCTCAGCACTGTGTGTGTGTGTGTGTGTGTGTGTGTGTGTGTGTGTGTGTGTGTGT
>NW_022287280.1:0-2353 GCF_004355925.1 Anarrhichthys ocellatus | reverse complement strand
ACACACACACACACACACACACACACACACACACACACACACACACAGTGCTGAGGTCATAGTGCCAGAACTGTGTGGGAGCTTAGTAATGGCGAGCTTTGGTTGACATGGAAACCACATGAATTTACAGCAGAGAAACGTGGTGGAAATCACCTTGACAACAGAAAACACACATATCTTCCCGTGTCCTCTGCACATGAAACCAACCTACAGATTACCATTACAAAATGCATGCTCAAATAACTGAGACATCCTATGAGCAAGTACGTGTAATGCTAAAATCCTTTAAAGCACCCAATCAACTATAATGAAGCGTTTACTACACAATTAGTTAAATCATTGTTCATACTAATTGATATGCTTAATAATAGTTACATGTCACAAGATTTCCCATAATACAGGGGCAAGCCTTTTTGTGACCTTATAGACACAGTGGAGCTCATCCTTTGGCATTTACCTTTCTTGCGAATGACTTCCTCAGACTCAGGTTTGCGTGTCACAGACACCACCTTCATCAGCAGCCTGTTGCCCCCCTGCCGGATCAAGGACACCACCTGCTTATGGCCCACCTTTACTACATTTACCCCGTTTACCTAAGACAACACACACACACACACAAAGACAGAATAAGATAAGTCGACATAAGTGCAACCATTTCACAATTCTGCAAACATTAAAGCACTATAAGGACAACATTCTGGTAAATTCAGGTGGAATACTTCACATGACCAAACACTCAAAACTAAAATGGCAGCCTTGCAGTTGTATACCTCCACCCACAAGTCAAGCTGTGTCTGTCCAAAATGTCAACACTTCATAAGTTTATCATATTATACATTTGTATGAAATTGTCATGAATAGTACATGAATGTTGTGAGATCACAGAGACCTTTGTGAGGTCACATTGACCGGGATGGAGGAAGAAAACAAAAAAAACAAAAAACAAAAAACAAAAAAACGCTGTTCAGGAAAGAAGCTTTATTTCTACAAACCCTCTTTACAGGCGCAGGAAGAACTATGCATCAGATTCACCATAGAACTGTGCAGAATCCTGCCGTTGTTAGGGTTTCTGTTCAAGGCCATCACCGGTCTGTTCACTAATGCAAAACAGCAGATGCACATGAAGAGGAAGCGAGTGAAGTGTCTTTAATTACCTCAATGAGGAAGTCTCCTGTCCTCAGACCAGCCCGCCAGGCCACTCCCTCCACGTCCACAGACTCCAGGTACTGAAGGGCAGGAAACGCCGGGGTGGGGGTGAACTCCTCGATGGGCGTCTCGGCTGAGATGAAGCACAGAGAGAAAACAGTTTAGAGAAATTTATAGCTTCCTTTGATTCCTTTTTGCTTTTCTAGTAAATGAGATTGCCAATGACCACAACAAGATCACAAACAGAAAATGTATTACATGCTGTAATAGGTATTTGGAAAATGTTGCTTGATGGTTTAAATCTGCTCTATTTTAATTTCCTTTGAGGCAATGGTACATTTTTCAAAACGTCCCTTTTAGCTTTATTGAAAAGATTTAATTAACCCATTCGCACTGCTTTTAGTTCTATTCCTTAATACAGATCTCGATATTAGGCCGGGATACTAGTTAATGTACTGCTGCTGCACCTAAACGATGGTATTCATACATACAGGTGCGTACAATCACATGCTCACACACTTGCACAACTGCATGCATGTCTCAAACTAAATAGCCACACAAACAGTGCACAAGCACACTTTGTTAAGTGAGTGCGGTGTGCCACCGCAAACTCCATTCAATCTTGGAACGAATCCAACAAAATCACTGACACATGAGGGTTCTCAGAGGACCGCTAAGTGAACTGCAGGGTGTGTTCGTGCATGTGCGAGTGTGTGTGTTTAAGGGTACTGGGGAGTAAAAGAGAGCAGGTTGAGCCAAGATCCATGGTCGTGAGTGATGGAGCAGTAACGCACACTCAGACTCCCGCCAAGGTGCCTGAGAGGGGTTGCCATGGTAACCAGAGTGAGCAGGGAGCTGGCGCACGTGCACGAGTAAAATGAAATTGCGGTGATGGAGATGAGTAGAGAGACGATATCGGTTCAAATGCGGAAAGGTACGAAAGCGATGGCGTGAAAATATTTACAGAGGATAATGGACGGGAAGGACATGAAGGAGGTGGAGGAGAGCAGAGAGGACCGAAAACAAGGACAGACTGAGTAAAGATGAGAGGAACAAGAGAGGAGTGTGTCTCTACTAAAGCTGAACGCCATGTGTGGGGAACAGATGGGACAGCTAGCCGACAGCTCAGCCAAGGATGACGCCACCAAAGGGGCTACACACGCTCACACACACACACACACACACACACACACACACACACACACAC
>NW_022287279.1:0-2353 GCF_004355925.1 Anarrhichthys ocellatus | reverse complement strand
AGACAGCTGTGCAATGAGAAAATAAGCTAATTGGAAAAAAATATATAATACATGTAGTGTATTTATGAAAAATTATTAAATTATAATATAGCTATAACTTTGTAGTTCTGTTTAGGCCAGCAGATAAGGCTTAGCTGGCCCTGGCGGCCCACCACTGCCCTTTAAACCCAGTAGTATTGTGAAGTGGATTGAACGTTAAACACCAAAAATCAATCTGTAACTTGTCTTTGTGTGAACTTTTTTCTGGTGTCGGTCTGGTAGGCTGGGCTTCACCTTTGAAAGATCAGCCATGCACATGTTTCTGTATCAATAAACTTTAAAATGCATAAACACGGTCACTAATATACATTCGTATTAGGGTGCATAGCTCACAGAATGGCAATAAAGCCAACAGAGTGCGGGTCGTGAATCTAAAAAAGCAATAAATATTAGATATTGTTATTTATAAGGATTAAATTGAGCTGCTGAGAAATTGCAATTGAACTGAGGAAACATATGTATCATCAGTTGTGCTTGGCCTTTGGATATGCATATGTCCTTTTTTTTCTCTTGTCCCCATAATTATTTTCTGCATATATATCTACCCATCTACAGCTCGACCATGTCTCTCTCTCTGCAGGTGTTGATTCGTGTCCATGCCTGCGGAGTGAACCCCGTGGAAACCTACATCCGGGCTGGGACGTACCCCCGTAAGCCCCTCCTGCCTTACACACCGGGCACAGACGTAGCCGGAGTGGTGGAAACTGTTGGAGAAGGAGTGACCGCAGTAAAGGTCTGAGAAAAAACACACACACACACAACAACAAAAAACAGAACTAACGGTGGACCTCATAGTTGACCTTATCCACGGTTTCAATGCAACCACAGTAAATCCATTCCACGTGTGTGGTGTGCAGGCAGGAGACCGTGTGTTCACCACGGCCACAGAGTCCGGAGGTTATGCAGAGTACACTGTGGCAGCCGACCAGTGTGTCCACAAGCTGCCCGATGCTTTACACTTCACCCAGGGTGCAGCCATAGGGATCCCCTACTTCACCGCCTACAGGGCTCTGGTTCAAAAGTAAGACCTCAGCGCTCAACCTGCATTCTTTCATTTCACTTTTTTTTTTGACTTCCATTTGTGCAGAAGTTTTATTTCATCAAAACCTGCTGAGTGGTTACTGAAGAGAGTTCACTCAGGTGGACAGCTTCATCACATCAAAACAACTCCCCCAAGTGGACAAAAAGATGAATTAATGCCGTTTTAGAGATAATAATGCAAAATGAGATTACATGTGCTTTTTTTTTTTTTTCCGCTTTCCGTCACCAACACCAGCACAAGTGCACTGGAAGTTACTTCGTAAGGACTTCACTTTAAAGTGAATGAAGTTGTTGTATAAGTATTATTTCCAAGAGTGTGCACTGTGATTCAGCTTTTTGAGTTGGAACCAGCTTCCACTAGAACAGGACAATGCTGAAAATAGTCCCGAACAAATACACCTAGTTATGTGTGTTGAAAGCATAGACTGTATGTAAGAAGGGGATGACGTCACCTGTTTGTGGACTGCAGTCCTGAATCCTTGAGCATGGCATTTAGCTGTTGGTTTTTTGCAACCACAAGTGACACGAGAAGGTGGAGCTAAGAACAACCAGAAACTCATTTTTAGTCAACCAAATAGTTACAATTTCCTTTCATGATCTAAAAACACAGTGAAAGGGTTAAAGTTGTAAGACAGACAACTCCCAGACCGGACAACGCTCTTGTAGAGACCTGTCAATCACTGTGTAGCCCCGCCCTAAAGCATACCCTGCTTTATGGTCTGTTTGACTCTAAATGGACCATAATTTACTAAATGAACATCATGCTGTATTGAAGAAGACTTGAAACTAGAGATTGAGACCATAAACTCATGTTTACAATGTTTACTGAGGTAATAAATCAAGAGAGAAGTAGAGTCATTTTCTCATAGACTTCTATACAACCAGAGGAGTCGCCCCCTGATGGTCAGTAGAGAGAATGCAGCTTTAAGACACTCCCCCAATGGCTTTTTAAAAAATGAAACAACAGTATGTATTTGTGAACATTCTTGAAGAGGTCTCAGGGTCGAGTGGGGAAGTCAGATTGCATTGGCCTTGTTGGTTTTAACCTTTGCATAGGATTTGTTTACAATAAGTAAAATATACAACAACACCAGACTTACGCTTTAAACAAGCCAGTCGAACAGATGTTATGACTCAAATGTGTTTTTACTGATGTGTGTTGCAGAGCCCACGCCAAAGCTGGAGAGACCGTCCTCATCCATGGAGGCAGTGGAGGGGTGACATTTTTTGTTTCTTCCTTTCCAAATATATATATATATATATATATATATAT
>NW_022287278.1:0-2353 GCF_004355925.1 Anarrhichthys ocellatus | reverse complement strand
GTGTGTGTGTGTGTGTGTGTGTGTGTGTGTGTGTGTGTGTGTGAGCGTGTGTAGCCCCTTTGGTGGCGTCATCCTTGGCTGAGCTGTCGGCTAGCTGTCCCATCTGTTCCCCACACATGGCGTTCAGCTTTAGTAGAGACACACTCCTCTCTTGTTCCTCTCATCTTTACTCAGTCTGTCCTTGTTTTCGGTCCTCTCTGCTCTCCTCCACCTCCTTCATGTCCTTCCCGTCCATTATCCTCTGTAAATATTTTCACGCCATCGCTTTCGTACCTTTCCGCATTTGAACCGATATCGTCTCTCTACTCATCTCCATCACCGCAATTTCATTTTACTCGTGCACGTGCGCCAGCTCCCTGCTCACTCTGGTTACCATGGCAACCCCTCTCAGGCACCTTGGCGGGAGTCTGAGTGTGCGTTACTGCTCCATCACTCACGACCATGGATCTTGGCTCAACCTGCTCTCTTTTACTCCCCAGTACCCTTAAACACACACACTCGCACATGCACGAACACACCCTGCAGTTCACTTAGCGGTCCTCTGAGAACCCTCATGTGTCAGTGATTTTGTTGGATTCGTTCCAAGATTGAATGGAGTTTGCGGTGGCACACCGCACTAACTTAACAAAGTGTGCTTGTGCACTGTTTGTGTGGCTATTTAGTTTGAGACATGCATGCAGTTGTGCAAGTGTGTGAGCATGTGATTGTACGCACCTGTATGTATGAATACCATCGTTTAGGTGCAGCAGCAGTACATTAACTAGTATCCCGGCCTAATATCGAGATCTGTATTAAGGAATAGAACTAAAAGCAGTGCGAATGGGTTAATTAAATCTTTTCAATAAAGCTAAAAGGGACGTTTTGAAAAATGTACCATTGCCTCAAAGGAAATTAAAATAGAGCAGATTTAAACCATCAAGCAACATTTTCCAAATACCTATTACAGCATGTAATACATTTTCTGTTTGTGATCTTGTTGTGGTCATTGGCAATCTCATTTACTAGAAAAGCAAAAAGGAATCAAAGGAAGCTATAAATTTCTCTAAACTGTTTTCTCTCTGTGCTTCATCTCAGCCGAGACGCCCATCGAGGAGTTCACCCCCACCCCGGCGTTTCCTGCCCTTCAGTACCTGGAGTCTGTGGACGTGGAGGGAGTGGCCTGGCGGGCTGGTCTGAGGACAGGAGACTTCCTCATTGAGGTAATTAAAGACACTTCACTCGCTTCCTCTTCATGTGCATCTGCTGTTTTGCATTAGTGAACAGACCGGTGATGGCCTTGAACAGAAACCCTAACAACGGCAGGATTCTGCACAGTTCTATGGTGAATCTGATGCATAGTTCTTCCTGCGCCTGTAAAGAGGGTTTGTAGAAATAAAGCTTCTTTCCTGAACAGCGTTTTTTTGTTTTTTGTTTTTTGTTTTTTTTGTTTTCTTCCTCCATCCCGGTCAATGTGACCTCACAAAGGTCTCTGTGATCTCACAACATTCATGTACTATTCATGACAATTTCATACAAATGTATAATATGATAAACTTATGAAGTGTTGACATTTTGGACAGACACAGCTTGACTTGTGGGTGGAGGTATACAACTGCAAGGCTGCCATTTTAGTTTTGAGTGTTTGGTCATGTGAAGTATTCCACCTGAATTTACCAGAATGTTGTCCTTATAGTGCTTTAATGTTTGCAGAATTGTGAAATGGTTGCACTTATGTCGACTTATCTTATTCTGTCTTTGTGTGTGTGTGTGTGTTGTCTTAGGTAAACGGGGTAAATGTAGTAAAGGTGGGCCATAAGCAGGTGGTGTCCTTGATCCGGCAGGGGGGCAACAGGCTGCTGATGAAGGTGGTGTCTGTGACACGCAAACCTGAGTCTGAGGAAGTCATTCGCAAGAAAGGTAAATGCCAAAGGATGAGCTCCACTGTGTCTATAAGGTCACAAAAAGGCTTGCCCCTGTATTATGGGAAATCTTGTGACATGTAACTATTATTAAGCATATCAATTAGTATGAACAATGATTTAACTAATTGTGTAGTAAACGCTTCATTATAGTTGATTGGGTGCTTTAAAGGATTTTAGCATTACACGTACTTGCTCATAGGATGTCTCAGTTATTTGAGCATGCATTTTGTAATGGTAATCTGTAGGTTGGTTTCATGTGCAGAGGACACGGGAAGATATGTGTGTTTTCTGTTGTCAAGGTGATTTCCACCACGTTTCTCTGCTGTAAATTCATGTGGTTTCCATGTCAACCAAAGCTCGCCATTACTAAGCTCCCACACAGTTCTGGCACTATGACCTCAGCACTGTGTGTGTGTGTGTGTGTGTGTGTGTGTGTGTGTGTGTGTGTGTGT
>NW_022287277.1:0-2354 GCF_004355925.1 Anarrhichthys ocellatus | reverse complement strand
CGAGAGTGAGGGATATGAAGCACCTGTCTGAGAAATGGATATATAGTTATAAATAAATAATTTTATAAAAATATATATATACATCCATAGATAACTCTGTCAAGCTAGCCATATTCAGCAAAGTGAACATCCTTTCTTCTACAGTTGTCCTCAGTCTCATCTGCTTAACTTGGTCATGGAGGCATCAACATTTAATTGAGATGGTAAATTAACAGTGAAAACTCATCATAGCTTAATTTAACATCAGTATTCATAATTACACTTCATGTTTACTTCTCCTGATCTTTACCTCCTATAACAAGGTCCATAGGGGCATCTCAATAAATAAACACGTTATTATATTATATTATACATATATGTGTTTGTGTTTTATATTATACTAAATATTATAATATGATATATTTATTATACTGAATATTATTATGTGATATATATATTATTATATTATACCAAATTGCCTGTGAGGGTGACAAAAATAAGATGTCCTGACGTGTTTGTCAAAGTGTTATTTACTGCTTTTTTTCATGTTGGAATAAATGTTAAATATTTAACTGCAAAGTAGTAATGCGTGTTTGATACCTTACTTTTTTGCATTAAATCATACTGGGGTGTTTGCTGAAATTGATTGGATGTGGCACACACTCACTTCCACAAATAAAATGAGAATATTTTCAATGCAGAACATCTGTATGGAGCACTTTAGATTCACACAGTTCACCTGATCAATCAAGTATAAATATGTCCAGATCAAAAACAATGTGCACTCACCAAGTCAATGCACAGACAATATCAGTGTGTGGTATGTTATTTCACAGAAACTAACTGCACATCTAAAAATAATAAACCTACCATGAGAAGGAGAGTACAAAGTGAATGTGGCATACACAGAGTGAGTCGATCCGAGCAGCAAAGCCATGAAGCAAAGACAAGGAAGAACCTCAGGCAGGAAATTTGGGCAAAATGTTATTTATAGGCTTTATCTTTTCAGAACATCAAATCTCAACATAGCCTCCACAGGTTTTGACACTTGGGTTTGTGACAAAAACAAGGTTAATTGTGAGAGGGGGCATTTCTTCTTTTGGTTTTGGGAAGAAACTCCTTGGCACCCTCAGAACTACTTTGCCGCGCGGTATGTTTTCATCATGTTTGGCATGATGGTTTCGTCCTTAGCCACTGCCCTGTTCACTTGCTTTCCCACTATTTGGGACATCTCCTCGAACGGGATGCCCATTGGGTTGACCACCTTCCCCTTCATCATCGCCGGAGTCAGGGCAGTATTTATGGGGATCAGCTGGCTGGCCACCACGGACTGACCGTTGAAGAATGGAAAATAAAAGGTCAGACATTATTATTGTTCTCATGGCAGAGTTGGAAAAAAAACAATTCAAAAATGTTTTCTTAAAGGTTCTCTGTCTTTCTAAACAGAAAACTATTGAATTTTACTGTGGCTCACATTTTTAAATATTTTTTTGTGGAGCAAGAATATCTCACCTGGTTGGCTGAACTCATGTGGTCGACACAAAGGAGGACGAAAAGCAAACCGGTTAAAATAACTGACTTCATAGCTGTGGCTGAGACTTCTGACAGGACAGGTCCATGTGCTGCATCTAATATACAGTATGTGGGAGGACTTAACCGGCATATCCCGTTTCCTATTGGCCTGAAAGTAGGTCACTGTGTCACACCTCCTTATGTCAATTGTAATGGAAATTTTATATTCTTATAAGTAAAGCATAACTTGTTTTTGTGCAAACTATCACAAGCTTGACAACGGTTCTAATAGATATACAATATTTGGGGTAAAAAGCAAGCTGAGACAGGGGAAAAACTCTCCCAATGCGCCATCCCAAAATCATATGAGAAAAGACAAAATAGATGCCTCTAATGAAGCTCTAGTGCAAGTTCAGTCAAGAAGACTATATTCTTGCATGCCTAAGCCCGTGGTTTAGTTCTCATACATCTGCCAATCACTCCTCACGCATGCACACTTGTTGTTTGGGGCTGTTGATCATGATATCAACTGTCTAGATCGGCTGGTCTCTTCTATCCAACAGCAAAATGTCCCGATGACATTGTTAGCTATTGGAAAAATACAGAATGATGTGTGCAAATTGACCAGCAATCAATTTCAGCAAACACCCCAGTATGATTTAATGCAAAAAAGTAAGGTATCAAACACGCATTACCACTTTGCAGTTAAATATTTAACATTTATTCCAACACGAAGAAAAGCAGTAAATAACACTTTGACAAACACGTCAGGACATCTTATTTTTGTCACCCTCACAGGCAATTCGGTATAATATAATAATATATATATATCACATAATAATATTCAGTATAATAAATATATC
>NW_022287276.1:0-2354 GCF_004355925.1 Anarrhichthys ocellatus | reverse complement strand
GTCTCTCTCTACCTCTCAGTCTCTCTCTACCTCTAAGTCTGTCTGTCTCTCTCTACCTCTTGTGGAGCAGGAACCTCCAGCTTGGTTTCCTCTGGAGCTTTGATGATGATGACGGTCTGCTGCTGGACGGATCTGAGCCGTCTGATGTCCTCGGGGGTCACGTAGGCTGACGTGAAGCGCCGTTAAAGAAAATACTTCCTTGTTTCTACGTACGTCAACGCGTTTCTACCTGTCTGTATGTCAACGCGTTTCTACGTCAACGCGTCTATACGTCTATGTGCTTCTACGTCTATGTGCTTCTACGTCTACCTGTCTCTACGTGTCTCTGCCAGTAAAGCATATGCAGCGTTCTCCACGTCATCCGTCAGGTCAAACAGCTGCTGGGAGCAGATCTTGATGAGGCCGTCCAGCTGGTCCTCCACCTGCTTCAGGTTCTCAAGCTCTCTCTGGAACGTCTGCTGGTTCCTCCTCAGAAGGCAGGAGATCGGAATCTTTCCTCTGAGAACAGACGGAGAGCTTTAATGTCTTGTTAAGGAGATTCTTCCTGTATTTCTATGCTTGAGTCATCTTATTCTGTACATTTAGTTCAGCTGAGAGCTGATTTTAAGACGTGGAAAACAGGACGGCGTCTCCTTTACACTCACATCCACTTGACCCAGTTGGTGGACTCCTTCTGGATGAAGTCGAACCCGTTAAGGACGTGCGTGATGTCGTAGACTCGCCATTTGCTGGTCTGCAGGATCTCGGCGACGTCCCTGAGGTCCAGAGCGCCGTCCGGAGCTGCCAGCAGCAGCTCCAGGAAACGCAGAGTCAGCAGCCCCAGAGACCCGCCTGCACCTGAAGATATATAAACACCTCCATGTTTTAAGAACAGGAAGTTCTTCTGTAGCAACAGGTTACGATTCAGATCGGCTGGTTCATTCTTCTTTGGACTGTCGAGCAAAACAATCAGCTGGTTTCAGGTCTTTGTGACGCTTCACTTTCACCATTTTCTGGATGAAGCGTTTCATAGACAAAGATAAAGTTTCTGAACATTTGTAATGTATTAGATGCTGAAGGAAACTCTTAGGGGAGTTCTGCAACGTCTTCTTTCTCTGATTCCTAAGTGTCTTCATGGACATTTATTGTGGATAGACATCAGCTATAACGACCTCATCAGGAAGAGGAAGTAACGCTGAATTTAGAAACATGCGTTTCACTTCTGTGTGTTCACATTCCACGGAGTTATGTGAAACTAAACAACAGCACTCACCCCTTCTGCTGTATCCCTGAGACTGGTTCCATTGTTTCCTGGTCCTCTCGGCCTCCAGAGGGTTCTCCAGACTTGGATTCTCCAGACCTCCACCTGGATTCTGGAAATCAGAAACAGATTTCAAGATTGGAAATAAAATGTAACCTATATTTTATGGCAGAAAAAGAGTCTCCAGACCTGCTGTGGTTGATCTGGTGGAGGAGGAGCATCATCTCCACTTTCCTCCTCCTCCTCCTCCTCTTCACAGTCTCCGATGACCCACTCCTCCTCTTCCTCGGAGGACTCGGCCCCCCAGGGCCCCCCAGGGTCCAGGTCAGGGGGCATGATGGGAATGGCTCCCCCGGTGACCCCGTTGGCGGTGAGGTCCTCCGGCAGGAAGTGGTCCTCACAGATGAAGTGCTGCTCGTTGGAGTCCTGAAGCTCCGCCTCCCTCAGCGCTGCCAGCCACACCTGAACAAAGCCACCAATCAGTTCATCAGGAAGACTAATCGATGATGAAGGTCACCACTAAACACACCTCGCTGCTGACCAGCAGTTATTATTTTCATTATCAGGCTGTTTGTTGATCATTCCGGTTCATAAACGAACATTTCAGCCTAAAAAAATAGTTCAGAGTCAAAGGTGACGTCATCAGAGGTCTTGTTTTTGTCTAAAAACCCAAAATGTATTCAGTAAACTGAAAAAACATCACATTTCCTTGTGTCTTAGTTCAAACCTGCAATGACGTCATAAATAAATATAAAAAAAATTAAATATAAATATAAATATAATTAGCCAAAAAGAAGAACTACAACCTGAATGTGTTTATTGAACACAGTTGTGGTTTAACAGTAATATATATACATATACATATACATATACACAAATATATATATATATACAAATATATATATATATACACAAATATACACACACATATATATATACACAAATATATATACATATATATACAAATATATATACATATATATACATATATATACAAATATATACACATATATATACAAATACATACAAATATATATACATACAAATAAATATATATATATATATATATATATATATATATATATATATATATATATACACATATATATATATA
>NW_022287275.1:0-2354 GCF_004355925.1 Anarrhichthys ocellatus | reverse complement strand
AATCTGCAGCCTGAGGACACAGCTGTGTATTACTGTGTACGTCAGCCTACAGTGATACAAACCACCAACAGACCTGCACAATAACCAGCAACCATGTGACTAAACCTCCCACTCATGTTGACAATGAGAAATAGAAATAAAGAAAGTCATGGGCAGTTACTTCACTTAAAAATGTAAATCTGGAAATTTTCAAATGTATGTGTTTAACTTCAAAATAAGTTTTTTTTCTTGTATGTTGATGCAAACAATTAATTGCTTTATTTGGTTCAAAGCAATATAAAAAAATAAATAAAATCAAAAACAGAATGAAAACAAGATAAGTACATAAAATGAGTTAAAAAAGACTCCCAAAACCCAATTCAAGCCAATTGTGAATTTATCATTTAACAGCTGAGTTCTTTCCTGTGAAGACGGAAATTAATTTTTTAACTGACTTTGGTGATCCCTTAACTTTGCATGTAGCACCATCATTAAGTCAGTATTTCAACGTCTCTACTATAGTTTGTGACCAAACAAAGATAATGATATTATCAACCTCATCTATACGAGCATGAGCATTTACCTCAAAGCACCGCTGTACCCAAGTACAGCCTCACATGGCTGTTGACCCTTACGTTGTTAATGTTCTCTACATTATATATTACTGCTGGAAAAAACTTGTTTACCTCATGATGAAGATTTATTTTCTGAATGGCAGCAGCTAATAGCTAAATCCTGACCTGTGCCATAATACATTATCCAGTAAGTGACAAATATGGCTGCCCACAGAATCCAGTTTCTACTGGCAATGGACTTTCCATCACTTCATGAGGTGCTGGATATTAATGCCAGAATTACCAGACATGCATAAAGACAGACAAGTGACATCTGTCCAAATCAGTTCTCTCCTCCCTGTGAGGAGGAGTCAATGCAAACCTGATCACTTGTCTGATGTCCGCCACCTCTACTTATGTGACTGCAGAGAGGAGGACAGAGAACAGTGGACACACAGTTTACCATGATGGACTATAGGACAGGACTGCTGCTCTTAACTATCTGCTGGGCAGGTGAAGATTTTCATTAATCTTTGTCTGAAATAATTCCATTAATGCTTCCAACTTAACACATGACATGCATATATTTCTTTTGGTTTGACAGGTGTTGATGGTCAGACTCTGACAGAATCTGAACCAGTGATTAAAAGGCCTGGAGAATCACACAGGTTGACTTGTACAACATCTGGATTCACATTCAGCAGCTACAGCATGCACTGGGTCAGACAGGCTCCTGGAAAAGGACTGGAGTGGATCGCTTATATCAGATATGATAGTGCTGGGATCTACTACTCCCAATCTGTCAAGGGACGGTTTACCATCTCCAGAGACAACAACAGACAGCAGGTGTATCTGCAGATGAACAGTGTGAAGACGGAAGATTCTGCTGTGTATTATTGTGCTAGAGACTCACAGTGACTGGAGCTGGTTGAGCAGCTGTACAAAATCCTACAGTACTCTTTGTTAGTGGGTTGACTTAATCGTTAATCTTTACAAGTTGAAAGTATCAAACCTTTTAATGTTTCAGAATGTACACCTTAATAAAGTACAGAATCATGAAAATTAGATTGAAACAAATGAAATAAGTAGTTTATGTAGAAATCAAGGTGTGAATAAAACAAAGATAAAATGCATAACATTTATTTTTTCAATTTAGTTAAGCCAAAAAAAAAAGTTAAGAGCTGTAATGACAAACAATAAAGACAATTCTAGTCTTCTAAACATCAGTTGCAACAATGCATCTTCTACTTTTCCGTGTCCTATTATGTTGGCTCTTTAGTGTATCCCAGCATGCATTGGGTGAGTAACTTTTCTTGAATGCCAAAAGTAGCAACCATCCCTGTTTCAAGCCTCTAGAGGGCAGACAATGACTAGCTTTAACACATATTCCAGTTACCTCTATATGTAGAAAGAAATGACAGAGGAGGAAGGAATTGAGTTTTGCTTCATTGTTATTCCATTGTTGCCATCTTTCCTGCCATGAAATGACCATGAATCCATCAGAAAGCCACGTCCGACCTGGACCGTGTGCACCACTGCTTCACTGATTATTGCTTGTGGTTTAAATATAATCAGTCAGAAAACATAACTTGTGCTTAAATTATTGTTGTGGTCATGTTAACAAAGTTTGCCAATTTAAAACTTAAAAGAATATTTCTAAAGAAAAAAATTAATATGGGCACTTACTGGTCAGTACACATTCATTCTAGTTTCACCAAAAAAAGAGTGAGATCCAATTCCTCCCTGTGAGGAGGAGTCAATGCAAAACTCAGATGTCTTCCAGCTACTTATGTGACTGCAGAGAGGAGGACAGAGAACAGT
>NW_022287274.1:0-2354 GCF_004355925.1 Anarrhichthys ocellatus | reverse complement strand
ACACACACACACACACACACACACACACACACACACACACACACACAGTGCTGAGGTCATAGTGCCAGAACTGTGTGGGAGCTTAGTAATGGCGAGCTTTGGTTGACATGGAAACCACATGAATTTACAGCAGAGAAACGTGGTGGAAATCACCTTGACAACAGAAAACACACATATCTTCCCGTGTCCTCTGCACATGAAACCAACCTACAGATTACCATTACAAAATGCATGCTCAAATAACTGAGACATCCTATGAGCAAGTACGTGTAATGCTAAAATCCTTTAAAGCACCCAATCAACTATAATGAAGCGTTTACTACACAATTAGTTAAATCATTGTTCATACTAATTGATATGCTTAATAATAGTTACATGTCACAAGATTTCCCATAATACAGGGGCAAGCCTTTTTGTGACCTTATAGACACAGTGGAGCTCATCCTTTGGCATTTACCTTTCTTGCGAATGACTTCCTCAGACTCAGGTTTGCGTGTCACAGACACCACCTTCATCAGCAGCCTGTTGCCCCCCTGCCGGATCAAGGACACCACCTGCTTATGGCCCACCTTTACTACATTTACCCCGTTTACCTAAGACAACACACACACACACACAAAGACAGAATAAGATAAGTCGACATAAGTGCAACCATTTCACAATTCTGCAAACATTAAAGCACTATAAGGACAACATTCTGGTAAATTCAGGTGGAATACTTCACATGACCAAACACTCAAAACTAAAATGGCAGCCTTGCAGTTGTATACCTCCACCCACAAGTCAAGCTGTGTCTGTCCAAAATGTCAACACTTCATAAGTTTATCATATTATACATTTGTATGAAATTGTCATGAATAGTACATGAATGTTGTGAGATCACAGAGACCTTTGTGAGGTCACATTGACCGGGATGGAGGAAGAAAACAAAAAAAACAAAAAACAAAAAACAAAAAAACGCTGTTCAGGAAAGAAGCTTTATTTCTACAAACCCTCTTTACAGGCGCAGGAAGAACTATGCATCAGATTCACCATAGAACTGTGCAGAATCCTGCCGTTGTTAGGGTTTCTGTTCAAGGCCATCACCGGTCTGTTCACTAATGCAAAACAGCAGATACACATGAAGAGGAAGCGAGTGAAGTGTCTTTAATTACCTCAATGAGGAAGTCTCCTGTCCTCAGACCAGCCCGCCAGGCCACTCCCTCCACGTCCACAGACTCCAGGTACTGAAGGGCAGGAAACGCCGGGGTGGGGGTGAACTCCTCGATGGGCGTCTCGGCTGAGATGAAGCACAGAGAGAAAACAGTTTTTGAGAAATTTATAGCTTCCTTTGATTCCTTTTTGCTTTTCTAGTAAATGAGATTGCCAATGACCACAACAAGATCACAAACAGAAAATGTATTACATGCTGTAATAGGTATTTGGAAAATGTTGCTTGATGGTTTAAATCTGCTCTATTTTAATTTCCTTTGAGGCAATGGTACATTTTTCAAAACGTCCCTTTTAGCTTTATTGAAAAGATTTAATTAACCCATTCGCACTGCTTTTAGTTCTATTCCTTAATACAGATCTCGATATTAGGCCGGGATACTAGTTAATGTACTGCTGCTGCACCTAAACGATGGTATTCATACATACAGGTGCGTACAATCACATGCTCACACACTTGCACAACTGCATGCATGTCTCAAACTAAATAGCCACACAAACAGTGCACAAGCACACTTTGTTAAGTTAGTGCGGTGTGCCACCGCAAACTCCATTCAATCTTGGAACGAATCCAACAAAATCACTGACACATGAGGGTTCTCAGAGGACCGCTAAGTGAACTGCAGGGTGTGTTCGTGCATGTGCGAGTGTGTGTGTTTAAGGGTACTGGGGAGTAAAAGAGAGCAGGTTGAGCCAAGATCCATGGTCGTGAGTGATGGAGCAGTAACGCACACTCAGACTCCCGCCAAGGTGCCTGAGAGGGGTTGCCATGGTAACCAGAGTGAGCAGGGAGCTGGCGCACGTGCACGAGTAAAATGAAATTGCGGTGATGGAGATGAGTAGAGAGACGATATCGGTTCAAATGCGGAAAGGTACGAAAGCGATGGCGTGAAAATATTTACAGAGGATAATGGACGGGAAGGACATGAAGGAGGTGGAGGAGAGCAGAGAGGACCGAAAACAAGGACAGACTGAGTAAAGATGAGAGGAACAAGAGAGGAGTGTGTCTCTACTAAAGCTGAACGCCATGTGTGGGGAACAGATGGGACAGCTAGCCGACAGCTCAGCCAAGGATGACGCCACCAAAGGGGCTACACACGCTCACACACACACACACACACACACACACACACACACACACACAC
>NW_022287273.1:0-2354 GCF_004355925.1 Anarrhichthys ocellatus | reverse complement strand
CGAGAGTGAGGGATATGAAGCACCTGTCTGAGAAATGGATATATAGTTATAAATAAATAATTTTATAAAAATATATATATACATCCATAGATAACTCTGTCAAGCTAGCCATATTCAGCAAAGTGAACATCCTTTCTTCTACAGTTGTCCTCAGTCTCATCTGCTTAACTTGGTCATGGAGGCATCAACATTTAATTGAGATGGTAAATTAACAGTGAAAACTCATCATAGCTTAATTTAACATCAGTATTCATAATTACACTTCATGTTTACTTCTCCTGATCTTTACCTCCTATAACAAGGTCCATAGGGGCATCTCAATAAATAAACACGTTATTATATTATATTATACATATATGTGTTTGTGTTTTATATTATACTAAATATTATAATATGATATATTTATTATACTGAATATTATTATGTGATATATATATTATTATATTATACCAAATTGCCTGTGAGGGTGACAAAAATAAGATGTCCTGACGTGTTTGTCAAAGTGTTATTTACTGCTTTTTTTCATGTTGGAATAAATGTTAAATATTTAACTGCAAAGTAGTAATGCGTGTTTGATACCTTACTTTTTTGCATTAAATCATACTGGGGTGTTTGCTGAAATTGATTGGATGTGGCACACACTCACTTCCACAAATAAAATGAGAATATTTTCAATGCAGAACATCTGTATGGAGCACTTTAGATTCACACAGTTCACCTGATCAATCAAGTATAAATATGTCCAGATCAAAAACAATGTGCACTCACCAAGTCAATGCACAGACAATATCAGTGTGTGGTATGTTATTTCACAGAAACTAACTGCACATCTAAAAATAATAAACCTACCATGAGAAGGAGAGTACAAAGTGAATGTGGCATACACAGAGTGAGTCGATCCGAGCAGCAAAGCCATGAAGCAAAGACAAGGAAGAACCTCAGGCAGGAAATTTGGGCAAAATGTTATTTATAGGCTTTATCTTTTCAGAACATCAAATCTCAACATAGCCTCCACAGGTTTTGACACTTGGGTTTGTGACAAAAACAAGGTTAATTGTGAGAGGGGGCATTTCTTCTTTTGGTTTTGGGAAGAAACTCCTTGGCACCCTCAGAACTACTTTGCCGCGCGGTATGTTTTCATCATGTTTGGCATGATGGTTTCGTCCTTAGCCACTGCCCTGTTCACTTGCTTTCCCACTATTTGGGACATCTCCTCGAACGGGATGCCCATTGGGTTGACCACCTTCCCCTTCATCATCGCCGGAGTCAGGGCAGTATTTATGGGGATCAGCTGGCTGGCCACCACGGACTGACCGTTGAAGAATGGAAAATAAAAGGTCAGACATTATTATTGTTCTCATGGCAGAGTTGGAAAAAAAACAATTCAAAAATGTTTTCTTAAAGGTTCTCTGTCTTTCTAAACAGAAAACTATTGAATTTTACTGTGGCTCACATTTTTAAATATTTTTTTGTGGAGCAAGAATATCTCACCTGGTTGGCTGAACTCATGTGGTCGACACAAAGGAGGACGAAAAGCAAACCGGTTAAAATAACTGACTTCATAGCTGTGGCTGAGACTTCTGACAGGACAGGTCCATGTGCTGCATCTAATATACAGTATGTGGGAGGACTTAACCGGCATATCCCGTTTCCTATTGGCCTGAAAGTAGGTCACTGTGTCACACCTCCTTATGTCAATTGTAATGGAAATTTTATATTCTTATAAGTAAAGCATAACTTGTTTTTGTGCAAACTATCACAAGCTTGACAACGGTTCTAATAGATATACAATATTTGGGGTAAAAAGCAAGCTGAGACAGGGGAAAAACTCTCCCAATGCGCCATCCCAAAATCATATGAGAAAAGACAAAATAGATGCCTCTAATGAAGCTCTAGTGCAAGTTCAGTCAAGAAGACTATATTCTTGCATGCCTAAGCCCGTGGTTTAGTTCTCATACATCTGCCAATCACTCCTCACGCATGCACACTTGTTGTTTGGGGCTGTTGATCATGATATCAACTGTCTAGATCGGCTGGTCTCTTCTATCCAACAGCAAAATGTCCCGATGACATTGTTAGCTATTGGAAAAATACAGAATGATGTGTGCAAATTGACCAGCAATCAATTTCAGCAAACACCCCAGTATGATTTAATGCAAAAAAGTAAGGTATCAAACACGCATTACCACTTTGCAGTTAAATATTTAACATTTATTCCAACACGAAGAAAAGCAGTAAATAACACTTTGACAAACACGTCAGGACATCTTATTTTTGTCACCCTCACAGGCAATTCGGTATAATATAATAATATATATATATCACATAATAATATTCAGTATAATAAATATATC
>NW_022287272.1:0-2355 GCF_004355925.1 Anarrhichthys ocellatus | reverse complement strand
TAAAAGTCTGTATCTGGTCGGAGCTCACCTGCTCACAGACCTTTAGCGTGCACTGGGCTGTAGCTTCTGTAAATATATTCTGCTGTGATTGCACTCTGCCTTTTAATTCTTGGACAATTTGCTGTTTTTCTCCCTGAAGCACACACATGTATTCTCTTTCCCATCTTAAATTACATCTTCTTCCCTCTGCATCAATTTCTCTCTTCGTGGACATTTTGGGATTATTTGTTGATCTTTTTCAACTCAATCACTTGTTGGGAAACCTCTTTACGGGCTGTTCCCTCTCCTGTCCACCTGTTGTGATAGTTTTAATGTCGGTACACAGACAACATGCTGTCTCAGAATTTAGACCATGATGATACTTTTATTTTGAAGTCTAACTTAAATTTTTTTTTCCAAAATTTAAAAAAAACAAAACTTTTTTTTTTTGCTGGTGGATTCGCGGGCCACATAAAATGACGTTGGCGGGCCTTGAGTTTGACACGTGTGCTGTAGAGGATGAAACAATTCGGTGAAATACGGTCTGAATGTGTAACTGTTTGAACCAGTTTTGAGCATCTTTTCACCGTCGGTGCTCACCGGGCTTCATCTTTTGTTCCTTTCACATAAAACCGACACCAGAGGTGAAACCTCCTCACACTCACCTCGTCGATCAGTTTGCGGGCGTTGGCGGTGGCGTATTCTCCGGCGAAGAAGACGAAGAGGCAGGACTCCTCGCTGTCCTTTCGCCGCCCGCCCTTCGTCAAAGGCACGATGCTGCGTTCGGGGTTGCCGGAGATCCGAACCGACTTAAATTCGGACTCCGGGTCCGGGCCGGGCACCGAATCCAGAACGGCCGAGGCCTCCGGCAGCAGGCTCCAGTTGTTCTCCCCGGACACCGGCGTGAAGTCGTGCACGTTGCTCCAGTTGTTGTTGAAGATGCTGAGCCCGGCGTCCTTGAAGTGGAAGGCCAGCTCGGGGTAGAAGTACTGGAAGCAGCCGAACTTCATGCCCGTGGAGGACTCGATGATGGGCTGCGTGGCGCAGCACAGGAACACCTCCATCTTTTTACAGTCCCGCGTGCGGAACTGCTGGCAGGCGACGACGCACTTGACGTCCTTACAGTCCCTGAAGAACACGCTGCCCTTGGTGGGCCCGAGGACCACGCGGCAGTTCACGCAGTCGTCGATGGTGACGGTGGCCGAGTGGTCCAACACGTAGATGTCGCAGTTCTCGCACTCCTGGATGACGAACTGCTGGCCGTTCAGCTTGCCGGGCAGGCGGCCCACCGTCACGTCTCTGAGCCCCGTCAGCATGTAGTCTTTAGGGTCCACCTGAGCAGAGACACCGGGGTTTATTCAACACAAGGACAGATTCAGAGGTTTACACCTCATCCAACAACAACACGGAGCTTTATCCTTCAGTCATCAGACCGTATGAAGCTTTCTAAACAGGTTTATTAACAGTGGTGCAATGTAACTAAGTACATTTACAGAACTACATTACACCATGTGTTTAAGTTTATTCAATGAAGTGAGCATATTTAGTTGAACTTGGGAAGAATATCTTTTCATCTCACGTACAATAAACAGGACACAGAGGACACGCCCCCTCAACATTTGTCCAATAAAGAACATGAGAGGACTTTTATTTTGACAAAATAAAAGTAGAACTCCTCTGCTGGAGTCGCTGGAGGGGATTCAATCTGATATAAAAACAAAGGAAAGATGAAGCAACCAGGCGTGCAAAGTAACTAAGTACATTTACTCAAGTGCTGCACTTAAGTACAAATTTGAGGTTTGTGTACTTCACTGAGTACTTCCTACTTCTCCTCCACTACGTCCCGGAGGTAAATATTGTACTCTTATAGAATATGATGCATTGATATAGATTAAACCAGCCAACAGGATATAAAGGAGTAAACATGCAGCAGGAACATTTTACTGATCAATAAATACTTTTACTTCAGTGAGGTTCTGCAGGACTTTCACTAGTGTGGTTGTAGTACTTTTACTCCATCTCAGAGTCTAATTTGATGTCATGTTCCACTAATGTTCAAACATTTTCCCTCCATGAGATGTGATCATGTGACCATTGAGCTATTTTCAGACGTGTTTTATGTGGTCGTCCACAGTTTGACTCGTTACATCGAGTCAACGCGGACGTTTAACCAGCCTGAAGAAGGAGAAGCAGAAGCAGCAGCAGCCATGTTGTGGTCAGCTGTGGACTGTTGTAATCCCATAATGAGATAACAGAGTGAGAGCTGAGAGCGATGTCATCATGCAGAACAACCAGCGCTGCATTAATACAGGAAACATGGAATGTGATTATTTAGAGACGCCACAGATATGGAACAAAAGATTCATATATATATAC
>NW_022287271.1:0-2355 GCF_004355925.1 Anarrhichthys ocellatus | reverse complement strand
TAAACCAAAGACTAATATTAAACCTGACTCCACTAAACCAAAGACTAGGGCTGGTTCAGGTTTATAGTTAGAGCTGGCTCAGGTTTATAGTTAGGGCTGGCTCAGGTTTATAGTTAGGACTGGCTCACCAACTTTGCTTCTTCCCCTTCTTTGTGCTTTCTCTCCTTTTTGTGCTTTCTCATTTTATCTGGACCGTGGTCCTGCCTGACATGCACTGCTACAATTATTATTATTCTTATTTGGGGTGACCGTGTCTCACTGGGTTAAGAGGGTTGTCTGGCAACCGGAAGGTCAACAGTTCGATCCTCGACTGGGATGTGTCATGTGTCGAAGTGACAGAGCAATACACTGAACCCCAGGCTCCCCGGGCGCCTGTATTGGAGCCCACTGCTCCCTATATACAGGGATGGGTGAAATGCAGAGACAAATTTCCCCCTTAAAGGGATCAATATAGTATAATAAATTAAAAATTAAAAAAATGATTAGTTACATTTCTATTACTAATACTTTTACTGCTTTAATTATCATTATTATTCTATTATATTCGCTGCTGCTGTTATTAATAGCAGAGATCATTTTTCTATTATTATTCTATTAGTGTTATTAGTATCTACTGCTATTTCTTGGTCATTATATGAATCATTTATGTAATATGCATTAACTGTGTTGTAATTCTAATATACTTTTCATTTTGTAAACATGACATCTATTGTACTTTTGTCCATCCTGGAGGGGGATCCCTCTGTTAATCTCTCTGAGCTTTCTTCTTTTTTTCCTGTTAAAGGGTTTTTACTTTTCCAATGTGAGTGTCAGAGGACAGAGGATGTCGTACGCTGTACAGATTGAAAAGCCTTGTGAGGCATTTTGACGAATTGCACTTGTTGCACATTTTGACATATTGTATATGGTGACATGTTGCACTGATGACACATTGCACATGATGCACTTTGTGATATACAGACATACATACATGTCAACACATGTTCCAGTTCAGCTCATCCAGTGATCAGATCAGATCTCCTTTAAAAATGGCACCATCTCTTTTGTTAGACTCTAATGCTGTTTAAAGCTCTACACTGAGTTATTTTGGACTTTTGATGATTGGCTTGCTGGAGATTTTATGTTCCACATCAACCCATTTTTATATCTCCACAGATCAATGGATTGATTGACGGACTGAACCTTGGAACAATGAATCAGTGACCAGGATTCTGGTAATGACCACAGTAATCATTTGCACCGCCAAAGATAAGATGTGTCCACCATTTAAATCCTGTATATAACATATATGTATCTTGTATATTAACAGATGTATTATATATGTATCCTGTATATTACATATATCTATCCTCTATATTACATGTATGTATCCTATATATTAACAGATGTATTACATATATGTATCCTGTATATTACATATATGTGTCCTGTATATTCACAGATGTATTACATATATGTGTCCTGTGTATTACATATATGTGTCCTGTACATTGACAGATATTATTTACCTCAAACAATCTCAAGATGTTGGCCACCATTATGGACACGGAGCTGGCTGAAGCTCCAATAACTCCCACCACCCGCTCTGGTTTGCGAATGACGGGCGGCTCTCCGTTGGAGCAGCGGATGTCTGACGTGTCTTTCTGGATCAGAGCCTGGACGAAGGTGAGCGACTGCTCCAGGGCGTAGGTGTCTCTGGAGCAGGTGTCAAGGATCCTGACCCCCAGCGTGATGTTGGGCAGCAGCTCCTGGTCTCTGTTGATCTGGTCCAGAGCGTACAACATGGCCTCCATACGGTGGATCCCCTTCTCCTTCTTCAGCTCTCCACAGGGCAGACCGTGGGGGCCACGGGAGTGTATGGGGAAAAGCCCCCCCAAGGTGATGTCACCTGGGATCTTTATGGAGTGGGGGTGGAAGTGTTGGTGGGAGGAGCTCACCTGTACCACCTGTCCACCAATCCACAGCCAGAAACACTGACACAGTGTCCATTTAATCCAGATCAATACATGATGATGATGATGATGATGATGATGACATCGATGGAAGGGAGAGGAGTGAGGGGTTGGGCCTGATGATGTCATACTGAGGTGAAGTTCATGTGAGAATGTTCATCCTGCTGTGGACACCTGAGGATAAATCAATCAATCAATCAATCAAGCAGGCAGGCAATCAATGATCAATGAAAAATGTGGTTTGTGCTCTTCATTCAATTTCTGTTCACTCTACAGAAACTTTCTGCTCACTTTGCTCACTCTTCAGAAACCCTTTACTCACTCTTCACAAACCCTTTACTCACTCTTCAGAAACTCTTTACTCACTCTTCACAAACCCTTTACTCACTCTTCACAAACCCTT
>NW_022287270.1:0-2355 GCF_004355925.1 Anarrhichthys ocellatus | reverse complement strand
GCTTCGGTCTAGTGAAGGGAGGAATGGTGGTCATCTGGTTGGGATTCAATGTAGCTGCCATTTTCTACAAACCATTGAAACTGGTGTCAACACTCATCGAAGCCGTAATAGCAGTTGCTGCGCTGGCATACCTCATGGTCATGACCATGGCTTTGCAACAAAGAGGAAGAGGGCGTTGGCTTCACCATTACTTTTTGGGGCCTAGGTTGGGGAGTGACTGTCGCCATCTACTGGGCGGGTTCCGAATCCTCGATCGCCATAGCAGCATGGCTCATGATGTATGAGGCACTTTTTCCCCGGAAGAACAGACCCGAGAGCCCAGGCCTAACACCTCCGATGGCGTTAAGATCACCATGGCTGAGTCGCCTGGCTTTGAGGCGCTCCATGACACAGTCCGCTGCTAATAGGGGATCTTAAAGAAAGAATACAAGATCACCCCCTGCTAAAGCTCGCTTTGCCTAAACCGCTTAATTTAGCAATATTAATGAAGTCTTTGTGTTCAATTTATTACAGGAGGGTGCCGGCTGCATCTGCTGTGGAATCCTCACGGAGCAGGCAATGCATCTATGGGAAGTAACCCCTGCGTTATGGTGCACCCAGTGCTACCTGGGGCATTTCCCAATAGGAGCAGCCAGCGGCATCTTCTGCAAAGGAAGTACCCCTTTTATACCGGCAATGAATGTAGTCGACTGTATGGAAATAGAAACACAGGCGAAAGTAATATGGAATTCCGCAGGAGTAGCTGAACCTCAGATCCAATTCTACACCAATGGTATGTACTGTCCAGTATATACAAAATTATGGGAATTGCCTGATGGTACTCGGGTATCTACCACCCATCTTGTTGATGGTCGGTTCGTCGTCATTGGCCCACGCTTACCTCTGGTGCTCTATCGATCACCATCTCCTCCTCCCGAGGACATCAACGACGCTGCAAGCGACACAGAGGTGGAACACCGCGACGTGGGTATACAGACGGACACCGCAGGAATAATACCAAACCTGATGGGAATGTGGGGATACGATGAGGAATGGGGAGAACTGGTAGAAGTCATCCCTGAAGGGCTAGCGGGCTATCGGCAGAATGGAGACGACACTTTTTGCAGCCCTGCCCCTACCCTGGGTTCCCTCTCTCCAACCACCATACTGGACCAGAACGTGTTGGCCCTGACGCGGGACATGGACGCGCAGCTGAAGGAGGCAGATGAGAAGGACGAACTCCTGGGATTGCAGCCGCCGGGGTTGGACGGCCTGGTGGTGGTCGACATCTGGGAGCGGGAATCAAGCCCATCCTCACAAGACGACGACGTGCTTATCATCACCGCTCCAGGCGACGACGACTCCCTGCAGGGGGACGACTAACACGGGACGGCAGCCTGCGACCTCAAGAAGGGGGTGTCAAAAAAGAGGATTGAGATCCCAGGAAAGCTGCCTTAAATGAAGGAATACAGTTCGATATGAAAGTAGGATAAAGGGACACAAAGCATATAATAAGTAATCATTTTAAAGAAAGTATGTATAACATAGGACGAATGAAGTGATTTAACAAATGTAAACTGATAATAATAATGTATGTATAACTGAGTAAGGAGGGAAGTCTGTGTGTGGGTGGAAAGAGCTGATGTAAGCAGGGTGGGGACTTTAAAGGATGAGATCATAACAGATGTTGGGGTGATGTCCGAACATGTCCAGAAATGAAGGAAGTGAGAGTATCCACACACAGAAAGTTAGGGCGTTGTTCGCAGCACACACACATATAATCAATGATGTCATGTAAATCACATGCCGAGGGAGGGAGTGTTGGGGGGGAGGGAGGGGAGAGAGCTCCAAGTTATAAAAAGGAAGACTTGCAGATAGCAAGACGGGATTCAACGCGGGAGCCACCCAAGTGCTCCACGGAGAAAACACTGGACCTCGCTCAACAACCGCATCGGAGGACTTCGTCTCTGTTCACGGAAAGAAGACAGCCGTTCCAGGACAAAGATTGAAAGACGGAGATTTTCCTCTCCCCCCTGTTTGACTTTAACAACCGGACAACAGATGGACGCAGCCGCCCTAAAGACTTTGTACTGAGTCTGAGAGAGCGCTGAACGGACTTCGTTGGCCTCGCAGGAGGAGCTGAAGGTTCGGCCGGACCTTCAGCTCCTGAAAACCCCAGAAAGGACTTTTTATTACATCGTGAATCCAGCTCCACCGAGCCGCCTCGGCATCGACAATTAATGAGTATAACCTGAAAAGAAATTGTAACCTGATTGAATTAAGTATCGTATTATATTATGAAGAGCTGTAGCTGTGCCCATGCTAAATATATCCTGCAATAAATATCTAATCTGCATTTAAAGTAAAGTTCTCAAG
>NW_022287269.1:97-2355 GCF_004355925.1 Anarrhichthys ocellatus | reverse complement strand
CCTGGTGGACACTAGAGAGAATGCAGCTTTAACACATGAAGCTTTGAATTCACTCTTCACAAGCGGAGGTTTCCACCTGGTCTCAACATATTTTGAGTTTGAGGACACGTTCAGGAGAGCAAAGAGAAAGAGGGGCGTTCTTTTACTCGTTACTACTCGTCTGACTTGTGTAGGCTGATGAGATCAACTTGTGACAGAAGAGTTCTTCTTCCTGTCGTCTCTGTGATGGATCACTGTGTTTGTGGCTCTGCTTCTCACTTACGAGAGGCAACAGCCAAAGAAATCGAGCTTCGAGCTTCGAGACCATCGTCAAATGTCAGCGGGCCATTGAGTCGTCACCGACCGTGATGGGAACGTTTAACACATCTTTCATTCTCTCAGTCAGCAGCAGCCAGCGGTCTTTAATCCAATCAGATAACAGGAACAGATGACAGAAAGAGATCCGACATGTCGAGAGGAGAGCGCAGAACGAGATCCGAGGCGAGTTTCAAAGTTACAGTCAGCGAATCCACCGTCCTGGACCTGATAATCAGCTCTGATTGGTCGTTTCCTCCGTCTCTGAAATAAACCGGAGCTTTGAGTTCTGCAGGTTTCAGATGAGTTTCTGATGATCCGGACCACCAGACCGGAAACCAGACGTTTGAATGAGCCGGTCCTCTCACTCTGTTATATACATACAGGGGCTGAGAGCGAGTCCTACATTTCCCAGCATGCCCTTCACGACATGAGAAACAACGCTCTGAAGCTGCTTTGATGTTTTACTCCTTGTGAGTCCGATGAGACATCGAGCTGCTCTGCTCTGAATGAGGAGGGAGGGGGAATGATTTAGCTCATCATCATTCAGAATCAATAGTATCGTTTCTACCACATCTACCCGCATCTAAACAGGAAGTCAGTGGTAAAGTAGTAAAGCCCGCCTCTTGCTCGATTTGATTGGCTGCCTGTGACATTGACGAGCGGTGCGACTCCACAAGAGGTGAAAACATGTGACCTGTTATGAGCGTCTTAAACCCGTCTGATCGGGACTCATGATCAATGTTCTCCTCAGGTTTGGTTCCCTGTAGGTTTAACTATGAGAGTCGTGTCTCTCGGAGTGTTGGCTCTGACAGCTGCGTGGTGTCCTTCTGTCTACACGCTTTAAACAGATAGAGCAGGTTTACTGTCGAGGTTAATGTGGCTCATAAAGAGGCGGATGATTTCTTTTCATTACTACACATTCTGCCAAATCCCCTCTGCAGGTTTGAAAGATTTACAGATTTTATAGTTTCCTCACAGATTCACCGAGTGCCTTGTTTTTAACTGGCAGGTCCAAGCTGACCCAGATCGTGGTGGACGTGTCCGCCGGCCCCTTCAAGGACCGGACGGTGATGTTCCTGGGCTCGGACGAAGGCCGGGTCCTGAAGGTTTTGGCCACCACGCATCCCAACGACAGCTTCGGATCCAAACTGCTGGAGGACATCGACGTCTACAACCCGTCCAAGTAAGACCTGAGGGGGAAAGTTCTGGTCCTGGTCCTCCATGCTGAAGACTAGCGCTGCTGCTAAACCGTCTAACGTCTGTGTGCAGGTGTAACGTTCAGGGTCAGGAGGACAGGAGGGTCCTGGGTTTGGAGCTGGATAAGGACTATCACGCCTTGTTCGTGGCCTTCACCAGCTGCGTCATCAGGGTGCCGCTGAGCCGCTGCACGCGACACGGAGCCTGTAGAAGGTAAGAAACCACATCCTCCTCCTCCTGGTTCTCCTCTTCAATCACTTAAACTCTCTGTTGATCAGAAGAACAGCTGGAGTTTTCTGAAATGTAGCGGACCAGAATTCAGCAGAAAGACTTCCTGATTCCTGAAAACATACAAAAAAAAGAAGAAAAAAATTCCAAATGGTTATGATCACTGTCACGACCTGGCTCTGACCGCCATGACCTATTCAGGGAGACGCAGACAGGTTACCAAAAGAAAAGAGTTTTATTCGACATAACAAGTCGTCCAATGACAAATGGTGTTTGGGACGAGCCGTCCTCGCTCCTCCACGGGGTGATAGGAGAGCCCCCTGTTGCAAGGAAGGCGGGGCTTTATCCTGGAGCACTGGCCCAGGTGTCTCCAGTTTGCAATCCTGTCATTAAAGGGACACACACACACAACCAGGAACGTGGTAGGGAACCGTCACAATCACGAATAAACGAAGCTTGATTTAGCAACATAATCGATCCTGTTGAAGCTGTGTGTGTGTGTGTGTGTGTGTGTGTGTGTGTGTGTGTGTGTGTGT
>NW_022287269.1:0-87 GCF_004355925.1 Anarrhichthys ocellatus | reverse complement strand
TGTGTGTGTGTGTGTGTGTGTGTGTGTGTGTGTGTGTGTGTGTGTGTGTGTGTGTGTGTGTGTGTGTGTGTGTGTGTGTGTGTGTGT
>NW_022287268.1:1104-2356 GCF_004355925.1 Anarrhichthys ocellatus | reverse complement strand
CATCCATCCATCCATTGAGTCATTCAGTCATCTGTCCATGAACATTTTAGCGAACGTAACTCTGTCTTTGTTAATGTTGGCCGTGTCGTTGAATCATGAACTTCCTCAAACACCATAAAGAGCCGGACCGAGCCGCTCACCTGAACCTTGATGTCGTAGCATCTCGGCTGCTTCACATCTTCACACGGATGAATTCTGAACACATTCCAACAGCGGCCTTGAAACTGTAAATACCTGCAACGCCGGCTGGTTTCAAATCCAGATTCCAGCGTCTCTGAGTCTTCATCTTTTTTTTCAATCTTACTTTTTCTTCAAATAGTAAACCTTTCAGTACCTGGTTGTCTCTCTCCTCCTCCTCCTCCTCCTCTTCCTCCCCGTTTCCTTCTATTTCTTTGTTTCTGTTATTTCTTCCCTCCTCTGGATCTCCCTCTACGTCCACCCACACTAACCTAACATGCCCTCTGCCCCGGGCTCCCTCTCTCTGTCTCCACATATATATTTATATATAAAAACAGCTCTTCTCATTTCCAACACACAGACGTTTACTGTATGCCGCAGTGGTTCTCTCGCTTCCGTACGATTCAACAACAACAACAACAAAAGAGCTTCTTATAAAAGCAGTGGAGGAATTAGTGTCAGGAAAAAAAAGCAACGTGGAGTCGATGAGTAACTGCAGACGAGCCAAAGTGTGTTCAAGGACCAGTTCCACGTCTGTGGGAGATATGAGTTCAATGAGAACATGGATGTAATGTTTAGCGTAGCTTAGCACAAAGACTGGATGTAAAGGGTAACTGCTAGCCTTGTGCCATCAAAAGTTATTTTAGGATATTTTTCTGAACCGAAGTATTTTCTTGTGAAGACGTACATTTATTTTGAAAAGAGTGTTTGCATTTAATGAGCGGAAAATGTCATTTGACAATTTGACAATCAAATCAGTGTTGCTGAACTTCCGTAGCTCAAAACAAGAGAAGTAACTTCTTCATAACATACAAACAAAGTATGAAGATACATTTCGTGTACTTTCGCGGTGAATCTTGCCATACGTCAACTTCCTGTCGGCTTTAATCCGACACTTTGTTACATCAGCCGGCCGTAGAGAAGAGCTGAGCGTTATAGTCTATAAATGTGTTGAGAGGAGACCTCTGAGCCCGTACAGCTGTGAAGCAGCACGAGGGCCTCAGTGTGTAGCTCAGTGTGTAGCTGGGAGTGTAGCTGGTGTTGGTGTGGTTGTGTAGCTGGGTGTGTAGCTGGG
>NW_022287268.1:531-1094 GCF_004355925.1 Anarrhichthys ocellatus | reverse complement strand
TAGCTGGGTGTGTAGCTGGGGGTGTAGCTGGTGTTGGTGTGGTTGTGGTGGAGTGTTGCAGCAGCTACAGACGAGTGGTATTCTTAGCGCAGTAAGAATAGATCTCTCTGACTCAGATGGTTCTCTGCAGCCCACAGAGCTCCACATGAGCACCGTGTTCACACACTTTATATTCTGTCTGTCCTTCACTTCACTCTGCTTCATGTGTCCTTTCCTTTTCCTTTCACTTCCTTTTCTTTCATTAACTTGTTTCCTCTGTCTTTCCATCATTTTATCTCCGTCTCTTTCTTTTCCTTTACTTTTTATTTTAACTATTTGTTCTGTTCTGTATTTTCTTTACCTTTCTTTCTTATCTTAAACTTTACTTTCATAAACTTCCCTCTCGTTTTTCATTTCCTTTCCTTCTCCGCCACACTTTCCCTCCTTTTCTCTTCTTTCTTCTGCCCTTTTCTTGACCTTCTTCTTCACTTCCTTTCTATTTATTTCCTTAACTCCCCCACTGGTTTTTATTCTCTGTCTTGTTTATATCATCATATATTATATTTAATTACGTCTGTAAATCT
>NW_022287268.1:324-521 GCF_004355925.1 Anarrhichthys ocellatus | reverse complement strand
GCGTTATTATTTATTGATGACTTATGAAGGAGATGTTTGGAGCAGCAGTGTGTCTGTATGAATGAGGGCTGTATGCTGAGTATAAACAGATATGTGATGTATGCAGTCAGTGCCCACGCCTCCCAACTGGTTTTGCAGTTTTGTGGAGGAAACCAGCTCCAGCAGTCGTCCTCGGAGGTTGGGGGGAGGGAAGGGGG
>NW_022287268.1:0-224 GCF_004355925.1 Anarrhichthys ocellatus | reverse complement strand
GGGGGGGGGGGGGGGGTTGGACAGGTGCAGCATGAAGTCACTCCTCTCAGTTTAGACTCCGTCCACCACCAGCAGCATTCCTGCCGCTCCTCTCACTGCAGGAACAACAATAACGCGGCTCAGATGACGGACGTTGAAAAGCCTCCCGTTGTCCCATCGCCAAGACCTCAACATATCTGACTCTAAATGGACCCTAAAGCATCCCCTGCTTTATGGTCTGTGTG
>NW_022287267.1:0-2356 GCF_004355925.1 Anarrhichthys ocellatus | reverse complement strand
ACTCGGAACTGGAACGTTTTCAGAGTTTCAAAGTCAAAACTTTTTAGCGCTGAAATGTGTCCATTTTCCGAATTGATATTCAGAAAAGATGCCATGTCATTATGTCCGCCTTTCCCTCTAATTATAAGATAAGACACTGCTGCATTGTCATTTAAGTCTTTATCATTTGCACTAACAGAATATATTAATGCGCCAGGATTATTGTTTTCCGTCAAATATAATTCCAAGGGACTCTGTGAGAACTCTGGGACGTTGTCATTCACATCTGACACCTGAATACTCAAAGTTTTGAATGTGGAAAGTGGAGGCTCACCATAATCTGTAGCTGTTATTGAAATGTCATAATGTGACAGAGTTTCTCTGTCCAATGTGTCTTTTGTCACTAAAGAGTACATGTTTTCTTTAAACGATGGTTTTAATTCAAATGGTACATTCCCCGTCAGACTGCACATTACTTTGCCATTCAGGCCGGAATCAATGTCTGTAACACTAATAAGAGAGATCACGGTCCCATGTTTTGAATCCTCTGGGACCATGCTAGATATTGATGTCACCTCTATGTCTGGTTCATTGTCATTTACATCTTGGATCTTTATTATAACGCTGCAGTCCGTTGTTGTCGGGGGCTGACCTCTGTCAGAGGCTTGGACGTCTAACTTGAAAACATCAGCTGTCTCATAGTCAATTTGTCCTTTAACTCGAATCTCGCCTGAATTTTTGTCTAGAGTAAATAACTCCAACACCTTGGCATTCATGTCACCTCCAAATGCGTACTCGACATCCCCGTTAGCTCCCTCGTCCAGATCAGTTGCTTGGACTTTTATCACAAGCGTTTCGAAGGCAACATTTTCTTGTAATATCACAGAATAAACCTCCTTCGAAAAAGTAGGTCTGTTGTCATTGATATCGAGAACCATTAATGTAAGATTTAGATTAGCTGATTTTAGTGGTGTCCCTCCATCCATAGCGGTCAAAATCAAGCAATGGTTGGTTTTCTGCTCTCTGTCCAATGGCCTCTGCAACACTAAGAAGGGAATTTTATCTTCTCCCCTTTCTCGAGTTTCAAGATTAAAATGATCGTTTTGACTAAGTTTATAGCGCTGGACTGAATTTATTCCAACGTCTGGATCACGTGCGCCTGGTAATTGAAATCGTGCTCCTGGCAAAGTATTCTCCGTTATTTCTAGAACCTTTTCTTTCTCGACAAACATCGGTGCATGGTCGTTAGCATCCGTTATTTCCACCGTGACATAATGGATCTCAAGTGGATTTTCAACAACGATTTTCAGATCTATTAAACAATCAACATTTCTATCGCACAGCTTTTCTCTATCGAGATTCTTATGAACATACAAAACGCCATTGTTCGGGTTTACCTCAAATAGCGCGTCCTGAGGTCCAGACACAATACGAAAACGCCTGTTTATCAATGTACTGACATCAAGGCCCAAATCCTTGGCAATATTTCCAATAACTGCTCCTAGTTTAACTTCCTCTGGAGTCGAGTATTTTATTTGAGCCGAAATCAGCTCAACAAAGCCAAACAGGAGAGAGAGAAATAAAGGACCCGTCCAAGACGTCATTCTACCTCTTTGTCCTTTGTTTCCTTTGGTGTAATCATTTGAAATAGTATCCACAAATATATTCCTCTTCAAACGCCTCTAGTTCTCCTGAGATTGTATTTCAGAAAACCACGTTCGCGACGGAGAGATGATATCAGAATCGAGGGCATTATTTGCGTTCGAGCTGGAATACACAATTTGAAAGGGGCAGAGTCAATTTTGACTGACGCCTTAGCAATACTCTAATGTAACACTGACACCCAGTGGACCACCAAATCCCTTCGTTTTGTATAAAGGAGAAAGATAACATAAAACATAGAACAGAAACATCCCCAGTGCGAAGTTGAGTCTCACGAAATGCTCCACAGTCAACTACATTTTGAACTTATTCGCAACAATATCGCAGGACAGCCAACAGCAAATGAAACAAACAGGTTACAATAGCTTAGTAGCCCGTTGTCACCAACCACTGAAGTATTTCCATTACTACTCAGGACTATGATTCTAAGATACATAAGACAAACATGCAGCACCATGGACAGAGCAATAATCTTATATGGTTGATGAGCTTAACTAAGTAGTCTACATTGTCGAGTGTTGTTAAACTAAGTAAAATACTCTCTTCTAGTCTAGATACGTTTAAAACACCACAACGTGAGCAAAATCATCACGACCAGATTCCAGTATGGACAGCAGGACACAACATGTTATGCTGGTAACAGTGCTGGACTAAATAGCAATAACACATTTTACGATTTCAAGAGAGGGAAAGCATTGCACATTGTCAGATTTTG
>NW_022287266.1:0-2356 GCF_004355925.1 Anarrhichthys ocellatus | reverse complement strand
CACACACACACACACACACACACACACACACCCACACACACCCACACACACCCACCTAGCGACATACCATCTTGCTTACTCAAACACTGAGACCTGGGCATATTCAATTATGCTGACACATGTTCTCTTCCTGACACACAGCTCAAGTTCACACACAAAGACACACTTTCTTTCACCCACTAGTGCACATACACTGTCCAACTGAAAAACACACACTTGATAGTGAGCAGAGTATCAGTTTGACGGACACACGACAAACTTGCACTAGAAATGCCCAGCTAGCAATACAAGAGTTGTCTCATTAAGAGTTTGCAAAGTCAGTGAGTTCACGTTGTCGACGGCGGAAGGTGTTTCATGAAACTGTGAAATAAACAGAAATACACGAGCATTACCGCAATAAGTAAATAAAACATATGATAGTAAATGCTTGTAAAGGTCTTCAACCACCTACAACATGTGAAATCCATGCGGCCTACAGTTTCTATTGTGAACTACCTGCAAAGACTTCCAAAGGCCATGAAGAAGAAACTGATGGACTGAAAAAATGTGAATGTCATGATGTATGTGCATTTATTATTGGGCATTTGGAAACTCTGAGAATCTGTAGGCAGCCATTTATGTAGCTGGTGTGATAACATCACAGATTATAATGTTAGATCACATAACATGGCCTCTTGTATTAGCGATGACTCTGATTATCTGATCTCTGCAGCTGCCAAGCCACACAACAGATTTAATCTTTCAACCAGAATGAATGGGTCAACACCTCTGAGACATCCAAAAGGCTTGTTTGCTTATCCCTGCGAGGGATACCAATTGTACCCACTGTGTGTGCGTGTGTGTGTTCTGTAGGACGGGGGACATTTTGCATCTCATGCAGATTCCTGTGATTTAAGAAGTGTCGCATTGCTACTATAACACAACTGTGGGGACAGGCGTAGGAGTAAACACACATGCAAATGTACATGCCCATACAGCACAAGGACACACAACCACACACACACATGCTTTGTTTTATGGTAGTGAGCACACACACACACACACATATTTTCTCAGGCACGCACCATCTGTTCAATCAAGCAGGCATGACTCAGAGGTGTGTTGAGAGGTGCTGTTGATTGGTGAGCTTTTAGCACTGATATGCCTTTAACACTGCGTCTCCCTCCTTCACTCTGCCTCCTTTCGACTCCTCTCCTGCCTCAGCCTGCCCACCTCTCGTTCTTTATAACTCCATTCTCAATTATCATTCTTCCAATCGAATGGTTTTTACATTGTTAATTGTTCCTCAATGTCTTTGCTGCTTCTCTCTTGGCATCCTTTCACATTAATCTTCCGCTTGTCTCCTGTATGGCAACTCATTCAACGTACCGTAGTGTCATGAGCTACAGTCGGTATAGATAGATAGATAAGCCAAAGTCGTATTCCACAAGCTGTTGCTTGTATTAAAACTTTGAGATAAGAGGAATATCACGTCTCTGAGAGCTCTGACATCAGAGACATTTCATATCAGCTGTCACATCAAACACTGACAGTGTGTACATCCAGCCGCCGATCTGCTCCTGCTGCCATCTATGGATGCTTTTATCTTCGGAGCGAGGCACGTTCGAGCTGACAGTTCACTCTGTGAAAGAGGTTTCTGAGGATTACAGGAGAAACACTATGTGCATTGTATAACGATATGTATTATGGAGCTGCTGTTTCATACAGTGCGTGTAATAAGCATGGATTGCTATAAGCAAGATTGTTATTGCAACAGACGGGTGTAAACTACTACTACTACAGTATAAGTGGTTTGTTTTACAAGGAGAACTTCAAATTATTCAATATAAGAAAATAGTAATTAAACGAGCATTAACCGATTTTTAGCCAAGTGGGGGCAGCAGAAACAAGACAACATATTTTTATTGTATGAAGTAAATATGTCAAACTTGTTTGCTGACACCTGTTATATATATATTCCAACATGAAACGTTACTATTTTCAACAAAAAAAAAACCCCAAAAAAAAACTACAGCAGCAATTAATGAAGGAAGGGTCTGAGGAGGATCAGCAAAGGGATTGGATGGAGGGATACGGAGAGGCAGGAAAGGGGCATGGAGTGGGGAAAGGCTTAGGACGCAAGGAGAGACATGAGGAGAGAAGGAGAGGCGAGCTCAACTGACCTACATTGCAAAAAAAAGAGTATTGCTTCACTAAAACTGACACTCAAACACTGATTCACTGAAAAGCTATGTCACATGAATCTTGCTGAGTTTGCGCATGTGTGTGTGTGAGAATGTGTGTGTTGATATCAGATGACCTGTAACCCAAGCTGTCTGTCCTCCATGTGCTTCAGTCTCTCCCTCTCTCCCCCCCC
>NW_022287265.1:0-2356 GCF_004355925.1 Anarrhichthys ocellatus | reverse complement strand
TAAACCAAAGACTAATATTAAACCTGACTCCACTAAACCAAAGACTAGGGCTGGTTCAGGTTTATAGTTAGAGCTGGCTCAGGTTTATAGTTAGGGCTGGCTCAGGTTTATAGTTAGGACTGGCTCACCAACTTTGCTTCTTCCCCTTCTTTGTGCTTTCTCTCCTTTTTGTGCTTTCTCATTTTATCTGGACCGTGGTCCTGCCTGACATGCACTGCTACAATTATTATTATTCTTATTTGGGGTGACCGTGTCTCACTGGGTTAAGAGGGTTGTCTGGCAACCGGAAGGTCAACAGTTCGATCCTCGACTGGGATGTGTCATGTGTCGAAGTGACAGAGCAATACACTGAACCCCAGGCTCCCCGGGCGCCTGTATTGGAGCCCACTGCTCCCTATATACAGGGATGGGTGAAATGCAGAGACAAATTTCCCCCTTAAAGGGATCAATATAGTATAATAAATTAAAAATTAAAAAAATGATTAGTTACATTTCTATTACTAATACTTTTACTGCTTTAATTATCATTATTATTCTATTATATTCGCTGCTGCTGTTATTAATAGCAGAGATCATTTTTCTATTATTATTCTATTAGTGTTATTAGTATCTACTGCTATTTCTTGGTCATTATATGAATCATTTATGTAATATGCATTAACTGTGTTGTAATTCTAATATACTTTTCATTTTGTAAACATGACATCTATTGTACTTTTGTCCATCCTGGAGGGGGATCCCTCTGTTAATCTCTCTGAGCTTTCTTCTTTTTTTCCTGTTAAAGGGTTTTTACTTTTCCAATGTGAGTGTCAGAGGACAGAGGATGTCGTACGCTGTACAGATTGAAAAGCCTTGTGAGGCATTTTGACGAATTGCACTTGTTGCACATTTTGACATATTGTATATGGTGACATGTTGCACTGATGACACATTGCACATGATGCACTTTGTGATATACAGACATACATACATGTCAACACATGTTCCAGTTCAGCTCATCCAGTGATCAGATCAGATCTCCTTTAAAAATGGCACCATCTCTTTTGTTAGACTCTAATGCTGTTTAAAGCTCTACACTGAGTTATTTTGGACTTTTGATGATTGGCTTGCTGGAGATTTTATGTTCCACATCAACCCATTTTTATATCTCCACAGATCAATGGATTGATTGACGGACTGAACCTTGGAACAATGAATCAGTGACCAGGATTCTGGTAATGACCACAGTAATCATTTGCACCGCCAAAGATAAGATGTGTCCACCATTTAAATCCTGTATATAACATATATGTATCTTGTATATTAACAGATGTATTATATATGTATCCTGTATATTACATATATCTATCCTCTATATTACATGTATGTATCCTATATATTAACAGATGTATTACATATATGTATCCTGTATATTACATATATGTGTCCTGTATATTCACAGATGTATTACATATATGTGTCCTGTGTATTACATATATGTGTCCTGTACATTGACAGATATTATTTACCTCAAACAATCTCAAGATGTTGGCCACCATTATGGACACGGAGCTGGCTGAAGCTCCAATAACTCCCACCACCCGCTCTGGTTTGCGAATGACGGGCGGCTCTCCGTTGGAGCAGCGGATGTCTGACGTGTCTTTCTGGATCAGAGCCTGGACGAAGGTGAGCGACTGCTCCAGGGCGTAGGTGTCTCTGGAGCAGGTGTCAAGGATCCTGACCCCCAGCGTGATGTTGGGCAGCAGCTCCTGGTCTCTGTTGATCTGGTCCAGAGCGTACAACATGGCCTCCATACGGTGGATCCCCTTCTCCTTCTTCAGCTCTCCACAGGGCAGACCGTGGGGGCCACGGGAGTGTATGGGGAAAAGCCCCCCCCAAGGTGATGTCACCTGGGATCTTTATGGAGTGGGGGTGGAAGTGTTGGTGGGAGGAGCTCACCTGTACCACCTGTCCACCAATCCACAGCCAGAAACACTGACACAGTGTCCATTTAATCCAGATCAATACATGATGATGATGATGATGATGATGATGACATCGATGGAAGGGAGAGGAGTGAGGGGTTGGGCCTGATGATGTCATACTGAGGTGAAGTTCATGTGAGAATGTTCATCCTGCTGTGGACACCTGAGGATAAATCAATCAATCAATCAATCAAGCAGGCAGGCAATCAATGATCAATGAAAAATGTGGTTTGTGCTCTTCATTCAATTTCTGTTCACTCTACAGAAACTTTCTGCTCACTTTGCTCACTCTTCAGAAACCCTTTACTCACTCTTCACAAACCCTTTACTCACTCTTCAGAAACTCTTTACTCACTCTTCACAAACCCTTTACTCACTCTTCACAAACCCTT
>NW_022287264.1:0-2357 GCF_004355925.1 Anarrhichthys ocellatus | reverse complement strand
TCTCTCTCTCTCTCTCACACGTCACATTTACTTCAAAATCAACACTTACTAGATTATGATCCATAAATGAGGTGAACACACGTCTCTGACTCGTTCCCTCGGTGTCGTTGTTGTTCTCACTCGTAGCCCTCCTGGAGAGCATTTATTTTGTTCCTTTACAGTTTCTTTGTGAACATCACAATAGTTGCGCAGAACAAAATAAGCATTGATAAGAAAAGGAAAGTCCTCTGTCTTGTGTCCGTTCTCCTGAAAGCTGCAAAGCGTGACTTCATACGTCCTGTAATCTGGGATCTAGACGTAAACATAGCTTGAGATATGTGTTCTAAAATAGGAACGTAGAAGTGTGGACGTATACTTAATCACATCTCAACATCTCTCAGCTTGTTTCTCTGCTTCAGTCTCTCTTCTTCTGCTGAGTAGGCAGAAACTCCGCCGTTAAAAAGACGAGGCTGCATCTCACTGTTAATTCTGCATCAGTGACTGAATGAATTTTTTACATCTTTCATCTCTCATCAGATTATATGAGCTGTTATATTATTAACATAAAAAGTAGCATTAAGGGACGGCTTGCAGGAGTGGACGGACACAATGAAACACTCCCGTACACACACAGACGCTCACACACAACGCATCATAAACAAGCGTCAACAAACACCTGATGGTGTCAGTGGCTGCATGAGTTACACACTCACACACACACACACACACACACACACACACACACAGTCTGCTCTCAGATGAAGAGCAGGTCTCTGTGAGGAGGGTTCACTCAGTAATCCTGTTTTTGACACTTTAAACCTCCCAAATGCTCCAAACCGTCACATCAGAAAGCGGAGGTGAAGCCGCTGGTGCTTCCATCTGTTCACTGCTTCTTCTTTTTTATTTCCACGAAAAAAACCCCATTTGAATTCTAAATAAAGTTATTACCCTAACCCCATCTATGAGACCATTTCATGTGTTTACATATCTGCTCCTGTACACTTCACTGAGCGTGATGCATCCCCCTTCATGTGGAGGGCGGCGTTAGATTCAGTGCTATCACAGGGTTAACAGTGTTACCTCCATGGAGACCACTGATGCTGCTTTGTACTTTGTGGAAGTCACAGATACGGTCTGAGGTCATAGCATCAAACAGAACTGTTTTCACTGCATCCAGTGAGCCTGTATGAACCCAAAATAAACACATTTCAAACACACTGCATGAATAAATGAATAAAAAGGATGCCAAAATAACTACGTCATGATGCAGATTTGTAAAAAGTCTGAATTCTTCTTGTTTCACGTCTGTCTGCAAGAGGACGAGCCAACAACTTGTTTTCTGAATGGAGTTTGGAGCGTATTGTGACGACCTTCCACTCCGGCTCTGTGTCCCGTTTGTCTCTTTCTGTCTTTCAGGTTGTTGCTCGTCAGCTGACGGGACACACCTGAGTCTGTGGGAGGGCCAGGTACAAGGCTGCTGCTTTGTTTACTTTGGTTTGTGTTCTTTGATTAAATGTATATTTATTACTTTTACCACTCGTCTTGTCTCCCTTATGTTGCAGCCTTTGAGCCGGTTTAACAGTGTAAATAGGTTTTTATCCAACCAGAGACAGTCTGTGGTTCACACACACTCGGTGACCACAGACGTCTTATGTCAGTGATGACAGGAGGAGAATCTCCACTTTGATGGGTTTTAGCGACATCACGTTCGTCACACAAATTTCTCACTTGAAATATTTCAACACGACCAAAAAGTCATGTATTCGCGTCGCGTCATTCTCAGACTTTGTATGTAAATGCTGACCACGTGAAAAAGGTTGTCTTTGCATGAGGTTTATGTTAGGAAGCTGGTAGCCTAGGAAACAGACCTGGATGCTTCTCATAGAATAATTTAGGGAATCAGAAGACCAAACCAACTGATCATCTCTCAAGTTCTCTCTTGTGTCTCAGAAACATGGAGCTCCAACACGTCCAGTAAATATTCAAATCTTTGTGTCTGAATTTGTTTTCATACGGACTCACTGCTGCTCCAAGTGGCCGACGCAGGAAAAACAAATAGAATCACAGACATTTGTGTGAAATTGTCACAATTAGCATATTCATTCTTGAGTTATGGCCCAAAACGTGTTTCTGTGAGGTCACAGTGACTTCAGGATCAGTTCATCTCTGAGACGTTCCCTCCAGGTGTTCCTCAGATTTACACTTCATGACAAATGGAAAAGAACGTTTAAACACAATCTTGTTTTCCACAGAAAAGTGCTTGAAAAAACTCAATATTGTCTTAATAATACAAAATATTTCAAGGTCACTGAAAATATGCACTTCTAGCTCAAAGTCTGATTGGAATATTATAGAAATAGTTTAACTTGTCTCGATTT
>NW_022287263.1:0-2359 GCF_004355925.1 Anarrhichthys ocellatus | reverse complement strand
GACTCAAAGAAGCCTGGATAATCCAAACAGCTGTTTGGTGCATAAGCTCATACAACAGTCAGGCAGCAGCACAATGTCACATCTTCAGGCTGAGCCCAACTCTCCTCCTAGAGAGCCCTGGTGTTCACTTCCAGGTGAGGTAGCTCTTTCTCAAAGTTTCTGATTCTTACGTTTTTTCAATAAACACATTTCAGTCCTCTCACCTGCTACTGATTTCACTTGGGTGACCCTACCAGGAGCTACTATCCCTGATGTAACCCTCTTAGAATCTGTAGAATACTCAAATAATGTGTTGGACCAGGGCCTAGGTTCATAGGGAGAGGTTTCTAGAGAAGAATAGACACACAAAGGAACTGGAGCCACAGAATGGTTTCACTTCAAAGAATATATTGAACCTTGTGAAAATATAATATTTTAAATTGAAATCTTATACATTTACAATGCTCTTCTCGACATATTACTCAGCACATTTCCATTGAAATGTGTAAAAGTGTCTCTGAAATGCAGTGTTCCTTCAATTTGTTCCTTTCCAGTTCAAGTTCCTTGTTTCCTTATACAGTCGGTTCAAATAGTCAGTCAGTTTCAGTTCCAAAGTCAAAAGAATAAGTCAAGTAGTAAGATGTATTGCTTTCTTACTCCTACCACACTGGTGCACTCGGGTGATGAGAAACGAAGAAACGCTTGTTTTCTCCTCAGCAACAAAGAGAATGTTGATCCTACTCCTCGGGGTAATAATAAGAAAATTTATTTATAGAGCGATTTTCACAGACAGACAAAAAAAAAAAAAAAAAAAAAAAAAAAAAAATCACAAAGTGCTTTAACAGAGCAGAAATTTAAAAGCATGAAAACACAATGTGACCATAGGGTCAATAAATTATATACACAGAGAAAAAAAAAATAATAATAAAAAAATAAAAAAATAAATTAAAAAAAATAAAAAATTAAAACATATTTTAAGAGCAGGTCTAGGACATGGGTTTTTACTCAAACGCCAGCCTAAAAAGGTGGGTTTTGAGCTGTTTTTAAAAGTATTCACAGAATCTGCGAGGCAGAGCATTCCACAGCCTCGGCGCCACTGCCTCAAAGGCTCAATCACCACGGGTAAGGAGGTGATCGGTTCAGTGGTCGCTCGCCATCTCCCTCGTCAGGAAGAGTTCAATATCCAGAACCAAAGGTATCCAGGGAACCCCAAAAACCTAGCCTGTATAAGTCAAGGCTATTACGATCATGAAATTCCAACCTATGTTATGGCCATAATGAATTACATAGCAAACTTCTCAAAATAATACACATCAATTATCACATGGAGCATTTCATCCTTCTTTAACCAATTAGGATATATTTTTAAGCTATTTAACCATGAATTATCTAACATTTTACCCATCGATTAAACATATTATTTCTCTTTTAAATCATGAACTGAGTAACAACAAAAATAATTTTACCAACTTCATTCATGTTTTTAAGATAATCTCTTTTATTCTGCAGATAAACAAAAGTAGCAAAACAACCAACAGCAAATAATTAAGCTACAACCCATATCCACATTTTCCAGTAAATTATCAATGCAAAAATATGCTGCTTTAAGTAAACATGCAACACTCCATTTCACAGCAGTCGTTTTAGCGCCAGCTTCACATATCAAGGCCTTCACGTCGACAGAACACGTGGCCAATACAGTTAGCATGCTAGCTGAATTTAGCAAAAACTCACCAAGACGCTGACAAAAGTTGTAAAGTCGTGGCACAAAGGTCTCTGAATCACCTCTCTCACGTTGCATGAGTGCAGTCTCACGAAGCGCTGTGTTTCTGACAGTTTTAACAGTTATCACTTGTGACGGCTGAACTCATTTATGAAACAAATAGCGCTCGTTCCCTCGCGTTATCTCTCACTCGGTAACATCAAAAATGTTCTGCTAGGGCAGGACTTATTTTCTTTCCCCAATCGGGAGTCTGCATTCCCCGAAATAACCAATGAGAAGCTTATCTGGGTAAAACTGCTGTGATTGAAACTTTGCTTATCAACAGAAATAAAGTTAGATTAAAATGCCATTAAAGGCTTAAATGATCTGCTGGGTTACATCACAAATAGAAAGATAATCCTAAAAATAGAAATATTAGGGACTCAAATTCTCTACCTGGTTACACTGACAACACAACTCCCAGAGTCGAGAAGCATATTTCAAATTCAAGAAAATGAAAAACTATTGGAGCGCTAGTTTTAGTGCCGCCAAGAAAATAGATCAAAAGATTTCTAAAAACTCAACAATTAAATGTCTTCTGTCACGATCAGGCTTTGCCTTGTGTGTTCTGTGTCTTTGTTTAGCTTCAGCCTAACGCCCTTCACCTGCTGCTAATCA
>NW_022287261.1:0-2360 GCF_004355925.1 Anarrhichthys ocellatus | reverse complement strand
TCCGAGTTTAGAACCGGGTTCTAGGGGGCATCTCTTAATACAAATAAGTCTCTTAGCTGCTTGTTGTGCTGTCTTCTTCCAGGTGTTTAATGATCCCATCCACGGTCACGTGGAGATGCATCCTCTTCTCATCAGAATCATCGACACACCTCAGTTCCAGAGGCTCCGAAACCTCAAGCAGCTCGGCGGGGCCTACTTTGTTTTTCCTGGAGCATCCCACAACCGCTTCGAACACTCCATCGGGTACGTCCTCCTGCGATAGACGCGGCGTTTACTGACCGAGGTTTACAAAGAGCCATCGTGACCCAACATCGCTCTGCTGTTAACTACATTAATAAAGCCATGATGTCATCTTTAGGGTCCAACAAAAGGCCAGACACCGAGTCGCCAAAGTGACAAACAGAAGTTTAATAAAAGATGGCTGACACTTACGACATACTATGTTTTGAGGTCAGAATTTTCCCTGTTGAAATTTAACATCTTCTGGTTTGAGGTACGAAACGTAACAAAAGAAAAACATGGCTGACCGTGATAGAGCTGCCTCTTTATTGGCTTAGTCGACTCAGATTTCTTTAGTCTATTGGTACATTTGATTAACCGAAGATAACTTTCAGCGAATTGTGTCATTGCAAGAACTCCTGAACAACCGTAACCAATTTAAAAAAGACTCTGTAACGTAGGAAGTGCATTACCAAATGTTACATTAGGTCTTATCTGTATGAAGTTATTAATGCATCGTGTTCTTCTGCTACAGAGTCGGTTACTTGGCAGGGAGACTTGTACAAGCTCTGAACCAGAGGCAGCCAGAGCTGCTCATCTCTCGCAGAGACGTCCTCTGTGTGCAGATCGCTGGGCTCTGCCACGACCTGGGTGAGTGCTGCAGGTCCTCACGGGTTTCAGGGTTTAACCTCTTAAGCCTCCGTCTGCGTGCGTGAGCGAGAACGGAAGCGATACTGTGTTCATTGCATCCCCCTTCCTCTCCAGGACACGGGCCCTTCTCCCACATGTTTGACGGGATGTTCATCCCCAAAGCACGGCCAGGGATTACCTGGAAGGTAGGAAACAATGTGATCTATATTTATCTTGGCCCTTAAAAGAGTACTTTATGGATCACTTCTTGTGCTTCCATTAGTTTCTTTCCTCAGTTGGAAAGTCTCTTCCGGTTTCCTCCCTCAGGTGCTCTCTGCGGTTTCAAACCAGCGGTGTGATTCACCAGAAAGTTTTTTGGCAGTCAAGGAGATGCGAACAAAGACCTTTTGATTCATAAGTCGTGCGTTGTTGTACCACCCCAGACCTGCATGTCAACTGAACTGGATTTAAACGTTTTTAAGGAGCGTCTCACCTCAGTTCGGTTTGAACACACAACTCAAAGCGGACTGAAGTTAGCCACTGTTTTTGTAAGATATTGCAAAAAAAAATGTGACCAACCGGAAAAGTCAGACAGAGAAGATTACTACGGTCTATTTTAGAGTGGGAAAGGCCTCGAGGTCTCTCTGTCACTCACCGCGGAGATTATTTTCATCTGCTATATAATGTCGTCCCCTGCAACCTAAAGACTCTGTTTGCATCACAATCATCTGGGAGTCGGATGCTGGAAACATTTACGATCCTCTCGTCACATAACTCTGAAATAGGCGATGCCATCTTTAACTCTTGACTACAAGGACACCGTTTGCTCTACTTTTGTTCTTACTCTAAACTGGTTTACGTTCCTGCTCGACCACACGGTGGGAAGTTACAGCAATAAACAGCCTCTTGTCTTCTTTATATGCAGTCATAATTAATGACAGTCGAGCACTGAGATGGCGATTGCACCGTTCAGAGAGATAAGAACCACAAGGCACACGGTCATTATGTTCGTTATCAGCACAGACGTGCAAACGTGAGATAAGATGAGTGTTAACCTTTATATACTGTCGTGTTTCAGCTGAGATAAGCACTTTCTATTTGAGTAATTAGTTGTTCTGCTTTCGTTTTTAAATTGTAAACCATTAAAACGTGTCCCATATTAATAACGCGAGTGTGTTCTTGTGTTGCAGCATGAGAAGGCCTCTCTCGACATGTTTGACTACCTGGTGGCTGACAACGGGCTGGAGCCGGTGATGGAGCAGCACGGCCTGAAGCTGCCCGAGGATCTGGACTTCATCAAGGAGCAGATCGGTGGACCACCGGTCACGGTCACAGCTCGAGGCCAGAAGGTAGAAGCTGCCGGTTCTGCACGTGTGAAATAAATCCGTAGCATCATTCAGGTTTTATCGTGGAAAAAGTGAGAACGTTCTCCTGTTCTCCCTGAGCAGGGAAATGAACTACTAGTTATTTGTATTAAGAGATGCCCCCTAGAACCCGGTTCTAAACTCGGA
>NW_022287260.1:1319-2360 GCF_004355925.1 Anarrhichthys ocellatus | reverse complement strand
CAGGGGATGCTTTAGGGCGGGGCTTACTGTGATTGACAGGTCTCTACAGCACTCCTCAGTCCAGATATGCTCACTTCCTGTTCACTGGTTGTAAAAAAACAAGATGGCGACGGCCAAAATGACAAACTCCAGGCTTTAAAACTTGACCAATGAGTGACGTCACAATGACTACGTCCACTTCTTACACACAGTCTCTGGTCCTCACGTTCACCAGAGTATTTTAGCACAACATTCATCACTTACACACAGAACTAGCAAATGAAGCACAAAGTGTATGTTTGGTTTAACTTTGAGTCTCTTTACTAAAGGACGTAGTGACCTCGTCCTGTCTCTTTCTCCTACAACAACAACAACACTAATACGCTCACACTGAGATGTGACTCATGGTAGTTTCATTGATCGTATTGGCTCTAAACACCATCTGCTCCCCCCCGTCTCACACTTCCTCTCTCCGGCAAAATTACTTCTTTTTCTTGTACACATGCAGCTTCCATTTGAACTCCGCAGAGTTCTGTTCAAGATTGTTTCACGTATTTAAACATCCCGACTAAACAGGGGATTAGGTGTGATCACATTAACCGGACCGTCCCGTATCATCAAATACATATTTCACTACAGTCTTAACTCGATGCACACATTCCTCTGAAGGTCCAGCAGCGTGTTACTGACAACAGGAAGCTCCTACAGAGTGAACTCTGATCCCTCCACACCCATAAAACAAGGTCCGGTTTTTTATCAATCACACATTATTATTTTTCCTTATTTTCCATGTGTTGACATCTTTGATTTCTCATTCTCCATCTTGGATTTCCTTTTGTAGGCTCTCACACACGCACACACACACACTAATGCTGAAGTCAAACCATGCTGGCTCATGCATGGACACGCTTAACTCCCCTCAGCAGTGATGGACACTTTTCTAACGGCAGCTCTGATTTTTATTTTCCTGTGTTTTACTAGGTGTGTGTGTGTGTGTGTGTGTGTGTGTGTACATTGAATGGTAAGGGCTGTGCTACCTGTGTGTGTGTGTGTGTGTGTGTA
>NW_022287260.1:1074-1219 GCF_004355925.1 Anarrhichthys ocellatus | reverse complement strand
GTGTGTGTGTGTGTGTGTACATTGAATGGTTAGGGCTGTGCTACGCGTGTGTGTGTGTGTGTGTGTGTGTGTACATTGAATGGTTAGGGCTGTGCTACGTGTGTGTGTGTGTGTGTGTGTACATTGAATGGTTAGGGGTGTGTGT
>NW_022287260.1:0-1064 GCF_004355925.1 Anarrhichthys ocellatus | reverse complement strand
GTGTGTGTGTGTGTGTGTGTGTGTGTGTGTACATTGAATGGTTAGGGCTGTGCTACCTGTGTGTGTGTGTGTGTGTGTGTGTGTAGCCGGTGCTGTGACCATGACTGTGCTCATCTCTGTTCTGTAGGCTACTTGCCACTCTCTACTGAATAAAGCAACAGTAAAAGAAAAAAAGGAAAACAAAAAAGCAGTAAGTTTGGAGAATCTATTTCCCCCTCAGACACTTGTTTCCCCCTAAAGCAAAAAAAGAAGCCTTTTTTGCATTTTTACTAATTTTCTTTATTTGATTTCTTCATGTACAGATCTTGATTTGGTGTCTTATTTCTTTTGTCCATACTCAGCTTTGTGTACAACCTTCTCTCTTAAATCATTCTACTAATATCGGCGCCATCTGATGTATTTTCAAATTAACAGAAACCTTTTCTCTCTCTGGATTCTTTGCTTTCTCTCTCTGGAAGTTTTCTCAGAACATTTCATCACGTTTGTCCATCCGATGTGACTCATTTTAACACGTCAACCCTCGCACACCTGAACGCCTCACCTGCCTTCAGCTGACGTTAAAAAGACACAAAAAGGTCTTCTGATGAAATATTCTGATAAAGTGCCTCCCTCTGTCACGGGTTGGATTCCTCAGCTCTTTTGGGCTTTTCTCTCCTCATCGTATATAAAGAGCAATGTTTTGAGGTTTTATCTCGATTCTTAGCGCTCACAGGCCCGATGTGGACTCAAATATCTCAATTCTTTATTCTAAAACATTCCAAACTCAAAGGAGTTTGTTAAATCAACCTCTAAATGTACGTTACTATTTGTTATGAAGCAGCCGTGTTGATATACGCCACTACTTGTGATGTAACAGACTGTAGTCCATCCAGCATTGACATGTGAAGTTCGGATTAATGACACAGTTTAATGTTTAAATAAAGTTTTACTGACTCAGTAGAACATGTGTTTCTAGTCTCTGATCTCTGATCATGTTTCTTTGTAAACAACCAATCAGTGTTTAAACCAACAGGAGAGCTAGTAACATTAGCAGCACCGCTAACGGCTAACCAACAGGAGGAGAG
>NW_022287259.1:0-2360 GCF_004355925.1 Anarrhichthys ocellatus | reverse complement strand
GAAGAGTTTATATATCAGTGAGTTACAGAGGAATCAGGAGGAAAGGAGACAGTGCAGACTGTTTGTTTGGAGAGAACGATCAGTCCTGGTGTCTGAGATGCTCTGATGGTCGTTACTATGTCTATCACAATAAGACAAGAACACCCATCTCCTCCTCCTCCTCCTCCTCCTCTGGTAGAGTAGCAGTGTATGTGGACTGTCCTGCTGGCTCTGTGTCCTTCTACAGAGTCTCCTCTGACATACTGATCCACCTCCACACCTTCAACACCACATTCACTGAACCTCTGTATCCTGGATTTGGGATTGGGTCTGGGTTCAGGTTCTTGTCTAGCTCCTCAGTGTCTCTGTGTTCTCTGTAAGGCAAGGCTAGTTTATTTGTACAGCACATTTCAACAACAAGGCAAGTCAAAGTGCTTCACATAAAACCATTAAAAGCATCAAAACATGAGGCAAAATAAAAGGAACATTGATTGAAACACTAGAAAGCAGTGTAAGAAATACAATACAGTAGTAAAATGCATAAATGTATTAATATCCTTGAATGTGGTTGAATTAAAGGCAGCAAACAGAAAAGTCTTCAGTCTTGATTTAAAGGAGCTGAGGGTCTCAGCAGACCTGCAGCTTTCTGGACTTTGTTCCAGATACAGTGGGGCAAAAAAGTATTTAGTCAGCCACCAATTGTGCAAGTTCTCCCACTTAAAAAGATGAGATGCCTGTAATTTTCATCAAAGGTACACTTCAACTATGAGAGACAGAATGGGGGGAAAGAATCCAGGAAATCACATTGTAGGATTTTTCATGAATTAATTGGTAAATTCCTCGGTAAAATAAGTATTTGGTCACCTACAAACAAGCAAGATTTCTGGCTCTCACAGACCTGTAACTTCTTCTTTAAGAGGCTCCTCTGTCCTCCACTTGTTACCTGTATTAATGGCACCTGTTTGAACTCATTATCAGTATAAAAGACACCTGTCCACAACTTCAAACAGTCACACTCCAAACTCCACTATGGCCAAGACCAAAGAGCTGTCAAAGGACACCAGAAACAAAATTGTAGACCTGCACCAGGCTGGGAAGACTGAATCTGCAATAGGTAAGTAGCTTGGTGTGAAGAAATCAAGTGTGGGAGCAAGTATTAGAAAATGGAAGACATACAAGACCACTGATGGTCTCCCTCGATCTGGGGCTCCACTCAAGATCTCACCCCGTGGTGTCAAAATGATCACAAGAACGGTGAACAAAAATCCCAGAACCACACGGGGGGACCTAGTGAATGACCTGCAGAGAGCTGGGACCAAAGTAACAAAGGCTACCATCAGTAACACACTACGCCACCAGGGACTCAAATCCTGCAGTCTGATGTTTGCTAGAGAGCATTTGGATAATCCAGAAGAGGATTGGGAGAATGTCATATGGTCAGATGAAACCAAAATAGAACTTTTTGGTAAAAACTCAACTCGTCGTGTTTGGAGGAGAAAGAATGCCGAGTTGCATCCAAAGAACACCATACCTACTGTGACGCATGGGGGTGAAAACATCATGCTTTGGGGCTGTTTTTCTGCAAGGGGACCAGGACGACTGATCCGTGTAAAGGAAAGAATGAATGGGGCCATGTATCGTGAGATTTTGAGTGGAAACCTCCTTCCATCAGCAAGGGCATTGAAGATGAAACGTGGCTGGGTCTTTCAGCATGACAATGATCCCAAACACACCGCCCGGGCAACGAAGGAGTGGCTTCGTAAGAAGCATTTCAAGGTCCTGGAGTGGCCTAGCCAGTCTCCACATCTCAACCCCATAGAAAATCTGTGGAGGGAGTTGAAAGTCCGTGTTGCCCAGCAACAGCCCCAAAACATCACTGCTCTAGAGGAGATCTGCATGGAGGAATGGGCCAAAATACCAGCAACAGTGTGTGAAAAGCTTGTGAAGACTTACAGAAAACGTTTGACCTCTGTCATTGCCAACAAAGGGTATATAACAAAGTATTGAGATGAACTTTTGTTGTTGACCAAATACTTATTTTCCACCATAATTTGCAAATAAATTCTTTAAAAATCAGACAATGTGATTTTCTGGATTTTTTTTTTTTTTCTCATTCTGTCTCTCATAGTTGAAGTGTACCTATGATGAAAATTACAGGCCTCTCATCTTTTTAAGTGGGAGAACTTGCACAATTGGTGGCTGACTAAATACTTTTTCCCCCACTGTGTGTGGAGCAGAAGAACTGAACGCTGCTTCTCCATGTTTAGTTCTGACTCTGGAAACAGGAAGTAGACCGGTCCCAGACGACCTAAGGGGTCGGGATGGATACATCCCGAGTTGGTACCAACCTGATCTCTCAGTGGTTGTAGATGCAGTTGGAG
>NW_022287258.1:0-2361 GCF_004355925.1 Anarrhichthys ocellatus | reverse complement strand
AACCACAGTTAAAACTGGTATGTCCACTGTCACCTTGCAGATGTATCTCCCTGAATCCTCTCTCGTGACATTCGTAATGGTCAAGTTTGAGCAGTCAGACGTCTCCTCTGGCAGAGATCCATGAGAGAGATTCTTCAAGTACAAAATCTTCTTCATATCTGTTTGATTTTCCAGCCACTGAACTCTCAGTCTTTCAAACTCCGGTGTCCAGCAGCAGCTGATGTTTACTGTCTCCCCCTCCACCACAGAGACATCAGCACTCTGGGTAACAGCAGGTCTGCCTGGAGATGAAACACCTGAAGAGACAACGAGGTGATACATGATTTGGCTGTTCATCACAACAACACACACGTTGCATCGTTTCAGAAGCCAAACCAGAAGGTAAATTTAGCGAGTGGTGAGTTTTTCACTTTTCATCCAAATCTGGAGAGGCGCTAAAATAGATCACAGTGATTTGATCGGATTGTTTCACAAGTCAACGACCAAGTAAAGCGGTAATGTCACACCAACCATAAAACAATAGTGGTCACTTCATTACACATTCATACGTTTGAAATATTCAAACATTTGAAACATGTCGGTTTAATGTCTACCGTAAGCATAAAAATGCATTAATTCATGAGATCGTTGACAATATCTTAAAAAATACAGTGATCATAAAAAGGATGTCCTAGTTTTGATATTTTGAGCACACATTTTAACTCTATATCTCTGTGAAACATGTGACGTTAAAGGTTAAGCTGTGTTTGTTACTCACTCCAAGATGAGAGGGCACAAAGAGAGGCGAGTAGCACACTGCTGAGTAGAAGCTTCATCTTTACACTCCGATTCACCGCTGACAACTGACACTCATCTCCTCACAGCAGCTCTGAGTCCTTCCCACCACACACACACACACACACACACACACACACGCTCACACACACTGGGCATCATCTTTTCTACTGCCTCCCTCTGTATTTTCTGCAGAGACGTGTGAAAAACCACAGCTTTTGTTCCTTCCTCCTTCAGATAGAAGGCAGCGATTGGTTCTGCAAAGATAATCATCACTGTTCTCACAATGCAGTTTGGAGTCACAGAAATAGTGAAGTGGCCCACCAACAAAATAGTCCTCTATTTCTTCACAAAGCAAATGGTTGTTTGCTGATATGAATGCTCTGAATTCTAACCTTTAAATCAAAATGCTGGCAAGGTTATCTTTGCGTAGGCCAGCATTCCAACCGAGGTGATATGTTTGGCCTGACTCCATTTCTGACCCTGGACTTAGTCCCTAGTTCACCTGATATATTTTAGTGTCTGTATAGTAAGTTAAATACCAGCATTGGAGCATTCAAAAAGTGTACTGGGTGGTATTTTGTAGTTTTACTTTGGTTAAAACCCTCATGTTTACAGCTGTTAAGTGACTACATGCTATCTTTCACATCACTCTGAGCGTGTGAGTTGTTGTTTGCAGAAAACTGAGACAAATCCGTTGGGAACTGGTGCTGTCTTTAATTAAATGGGTCGTACCATTCATCTGTGTCCAAGGGTCAGATCCATGTAAGAGTACAGGCATGAATTGTTGTGTTATAGTGTATATTTTTAGTGCCACCACTAGGGGTCCTCAAAGTGTGAGAAGACCCTTCACAGAGAGGCTCTAATTTAAGTTTATGGGTCCACCTTCAGACCAAATCATGAATTGTCCCTTTCCGTTACTGAAGTGCTGTATTTATACAGTAAATCATGTATGTTTCAAAAATCTGGAAGAAAAATGATACTTATCCTGTAACCCGTTTCGCATTATTTTTAATGGCATGCTTTCAAGAACACAGCTGAAGTCAAAGCAAGAAGAGATCGAGACAGTGCGGTTTATATTTGACATCTTAATCATCAGCCTCTCATTAAAGGTGACACGTGTTGATTTTCTCTCTCTTTTACTCTGGTTTTATCTCCCTCGCATCTCTTTCCTCTTCTTCTTGGGTTTCCCCTCTCCTTAGGGCTGGAGTGCGTTCATTTCCAGGAGCAGCTGAAACATGAATGCACCGATCGATTATTCATAAACTACGGTAACATGTATGCTGCTGATGTGCTGTGTGATCCAGACACCGTTTCATCACAACGAACTGGAAGCTGTGTACCTGGTGCGTGTTGCTGAGCTTTGGTCACTAAACTATTGATGAAGAAGAAGGTGATGATGAGGGCGAGGATGGGCAGGCACCTCAGGACATAAATGAGCACTTCCTCCCAGTGAGAACCTGAAATTCACCCACAGAGGCAACAAGCTTAGACTACGTATACAACAGGGAGTCCAAACTTTTATGGGGGGCAGCTGTGACATACCTCCTGCTGTGTTGTCCTTTGTGTTGTCTCTGGCCGTAACGG
>NW_022287257.1:0-2363 GCF_004355925.1 Anarrhichthys ocellatus | reverse complement strand
GGAGAACTTGTGGTGTTTGTGGAGAACTTGTGGTGTTTGTGGAGAACTTGTAGAGAACCTGTCATGTTTGTGGAGTATTTGTGGTGTTTGTAGAGAACTTGTGGTGTCTGTGGAGAACTTGTAGAGAACTTGTGGTGTCTGTGGAGAACTTGTAGAGAACCTGTCATGTTTGTGGAGAACTTGTGGTGTCTATAAATAAACTTTGTTTCTGATCTGACAGACTGAAGACTATTGTTTCTACTTCCTGCTCTGCGTCTCTCTTCTTTTATTTCTTTGTATCCAGGTTTCCTCCTGAAACCTCCCCCTTCTCTCTTCTTCTGTGGTGTCACTGGAGCATTGCGTCTCAGCCCACAGATCACTCCTCCTCCTCCACCTCTCTCTCTCTTTTAACCCCTTCCTTCTCCCCCCAGTCGAGTCTCATGGCTGATTTCCTCCCCCAGACCTCCCTCACCCCTCCACCCTCCCTTTAATTATCTCTGCCTATCCAAGGGCAGCTAACGACCCGCTAGCAAAGGCTAATTGATTTCTTCTCCTCTCCTTTTGTCTTTTCTCTTCTGCTGAAACGTTGAATATATAAAGAGCAGGACATGCAGGTTTTCTGGGTTTGAAACTGGTGAGAAACGTCGTCCATCTTTAAAACGCACATTAGCTCATTAGCTCGGGCAGTTAGCTGATGCTCTTATCTGCTCTATCTATCTATTAATCTATTAATTAGAGGGCTAATTAGGCCAGAGGAGAAGCCACTGACACCGTGTCACTCTTCACCCCGATTCCTACCGCTCATTACCTCACTCACACACACACTCACACACACACACACACACACACACACACTCACACACACTCACACACACACACTCACACACACACACTCACACACACACACTCACTCACACACACACACACACACACACACCAGACTGTAATTAATGAGAGGCTCGTACATCTCCGGTCGATGCTTTGGGCTGAACTCATCTGGAGAAACACGGTTATTTTACTTTTCTTCCTTTATTTTATTTTTTGGTGTTTATTGTTTTATTTTGAAAGGGTTTCCAAAGGAGGAAATATTTTATTTTATTTTTATTTAAAAAGTCTGAAATATGAACGAGTATTTGGAGTTTAGTGCAGAAGTGTGTATTTTATAGTGAGCTGGTTTGATTTAATTTTATCTCATATATTCACAGAAATAGAATAAAATAGAATAAAAAGTGAAATGGAGAATCTGATGGTCGTTCTTTACATTTTTAATTCAACTTTCAACATATTTTTTGTTTTAGATTGTAGGATGATTTAATCGTTTTGTTAGTTTAAATGTAAAATAAATATTCATATGAATCCTCTTTTACTTTCTTTAACATTAGTCGTGAGCAGTGAGATTATTTTCGTCGACATTCAGATGAAATTAGTTTTTTTACTTTTTTTATACGATTTAATTTGGATTTCTCAACATATAAAAAACCTAAAATCTTACCAACAGACACATGAACCAGCTCAACATAGATACAATATGTGAAAATAAATCAACACCTTTATTTCTACTTCCTGTTTGGATTTAATTTCCCAGTATTTGAAACAGTTTAATGATTCTTCACTTCCTCTTTAGTCTCATTTGTGGTCTTTATGCTAATGAGCCGTCTGTGATTAACAGGGAGTGTGTCTTTGTCCTCTCTCTTCTGTCCTCTGTCCTCGCTGTGTTTGGAGGTTGTGGACAGACAACCCCCTTAAACACACTGGGGGGGGGGGGCAGGAAATTCAGTGTGTTTGTAAACACACCTGAACAAAGCAGCCAATCAGGAGGAACGTCCACACAGAGACACACTCACACGACACACACAGAGACACACGCACACACACACAACAGACAGGAAGTCAGAGAGGTGTCTTGGGCCCCCCCGTCTCCACAGCAGTGTGGAGTAAAGACGGACAATAGAATCAGTAGAGACAGAAGAAGGAGAGCTTGTTTCCTCTGGTGTCATTTTATCATCTACTTTAACTGACACACGTACACACACGTACACACACACGTGCACACACACACACACGTACACGCACACGTACACGCACACACACACACACCCCTCTGGGCTCCTGTTCATGAACCGTCTCACCAGGACTCATGTTTAATTATCTACCCAGCATGCTTTGGTGCTGGAGCGCAGCACGCTTTGTCTAATGGGATGTGAAGAGACACACACACACACACACACACACACAGATATGAGTGTGTCTGTGACTGTGTGTGTGTGTGTGTGTGTGTGTGTGTGTGTTTGACTGTGTGTGTGATACATACACACAGTCACACACGCATTCAGCAGACACATGTTAACACACGCACACACACACACACGCACACACACACACAC
>NW_022287255.1:2283-2364 GCF_004355925.1 Anarrhichthys ocellatus | reverse complement strand
CCCCCACACACACACACACACACACGCGCGCCCCCACACACACACACACACACACACACACACACACACACACACACACAC
>NW_022287255.1:0-2273 GCF_004355925.1 Anarrhichthys ocellatus | reverse complement strand
CACACACACACACACACACACACACACACACACACACACACACACACCAGATCAAGCTCTCATCCATCAGGGCAGGAGTGTAACAGGCTAAATAAACGGAGTGAAGCAGAACAAACAGGGCATGGAGATAACAAACAGCTGGGAGAGAAAACTGCTCCCACGCAGTCTGAGAGACTTCTGAAATCTCTCCGTGCCGGCTGCCAGAGGGAGAAGGGGAAAGTGTGCATGAGGTGCTTTCCCATCAAACCGGGTCGCTCCGTCCAGACCAGCTCCGCACTGAGAGAGCGACATGCCGTTAAAGATGGCGAAGCGCTTAGTCAGCGCCGCTCACTGACAATCAGCAGCGGAACCTAGAGACAGAGGATGACGCGGAGCAACCTCAAACAACTTCAGGGGATTTTAACCTTGATCTAAAAATGTCTTTTTTGTTCCTTTAAAAGCAATTCACGATACGTTTCACCTTTATTTCAGTAATCACATCGTGAAAGTAAATCATTTTAGAATGAAAACATTAGTATTTTGTAGCTTTTGCACTGATGACATGAACAGTAAAGTGAAACAGGCATCCAGACAGTTCTCCTCTATTTCAAAGAAGGTTCAATCATTATAGAAGTACGTCTGCATGAAGGCCTGATTGTGAGAATGATCAGGCGGAATATTTCTTTGAGTGTTTGAGTCTTTGAGTGTTTGAGTCTTTGAGTGTTTGAGTCTTTGAGTGTTTGAGTGCTTCTCTTCTCGCCCTGAAAGATAACGTGTAACCCTGAGAGAACAAGAATATATGTGACCAGCATTACAGAGCATACAATAAATATGAAACATTAAACATATTAAAAGGAGCAGTGTGTAACATTTAAGGGGGATTTATTTGCAGACATTGAATATAATATTCAGAACTATAACCGTTATGTTTTCCTTAGCTTAGAAAAGGACTTCTATATCTACGTAGGGCGCTGTATTCAGAAGTCTGTGTTCTTCACTTTATTAACTTCACTCAGAAGTGTTATTTATACTTTTATTGACATGTTGACATTTGTTTCCAGTGAGATATGAATTACTTTATATGATGCTGTAAACATTACTGTTGCTGCTCCAGAAACAATATTTAGTTGTATCTAAATGACAATGTTTGTTTTCTGTACATCTTAAAGATGACTCTCTCTACCTGAGGGCCAGCGTGGAGGGTCTGAGCTGGTTGGTCTCATCCTGCCACCACCAGATGCCAGTCTAACGTACACGCCGGTCCTCTCAGGAGGCTTCATGGAAACACCTACTTGTAGCTCTCCAGCTGGCGAGCGGAGGACACGGTGAGGAAGCTGTCTGTTCTGGGGTTGTACACCAGCGGGCCGGGCAGCAGGAAGCCAGGGAGGAACCTGCCGAAGGTGTAGCTGTCCTGCTCGAAGAACATCAGCATCCCGTCCATGGACTGGATGCACAGGGAGTGGTGACCTGTGGGGACAGACGGGGGGGCGATTCAGACCCAGGTATCCTATCAAGACCCCACGCTGGTGGTCTTCATATGTGAAGTGAAAGAATGCAGAATCTACAAGTAAAGTGGCTTGTTGCTGAGGAAATTACAATTGTGTTATGCAAAGAAACCCTCAAAGTACACACTGCAAGTCAAATATCAAGACGTAACAATAAAAGAATGAATACTAAACGTATTGGCTGCTTCTCTATGAACAGTGAAGTGAACATCTTTGAACACGTCATCTTAAACTGTGGGAAGTTCTGATGTTATTTTTCACTAGTTTTTAAGTCACATTTTACAGACTAAAGGAACAGGACAGATTGATAAATAACAAAATGAATCTTAAAGTGCAGTATTAAAAGTAATAGTTTGATGCAAATCTGGGTTGGTTTTAAATATGATTATTTCTTATTTTCACGCTGTGTGGCCAGGTGTGTGGAGGTGTGAAAGTGGGCGGGGTTTCAACTTATTTACCAAGAAAACTTCCTCAAAACTTTTCATGTGTTCAACCGAGTGACAGAGAGAGTGTGTGTGTGTGTGTGTGTGTGTGTGTGCAAGAACAACCCACGTCAGTTTCGCTGTTTCTCTGTGCAGAAAAAAAGGAAATTATTAAAATGTGTATCAGAAGAAATCACTAAAAATGAATAAAATGAATATATATTCCTGATTCTGCCATTTTAAAACTTGTATGTATTTAAACACAAACGATCCTGAACCTCAGTCATGGCTTCTGTTTCATTCCAGCTGCGATGTCATGTTGTGCTGTGAGGTGTGTTTCTCCCTCTGGCTCAATCTGATATCTCCA
>NW_022287254.1:0-2364 GCF_004355925.1 Anarrhichthys ocellatus | reverse complement strand
TGGCGTCCATGTTTGTTTTGGTACAAGAACACGTGATAGTTGGCGTCCATGTTTGTTTTGGTACAAGAACACGTGATAGTTGGCGTCGTCCATGTTTGTTTTGGTACAAGAACATGTGATAGATGGCATCCATGTTTGTTTTGGTACAAGAACATGTGATAGTTGGCGTCCATGTTTGTTTTGGTACAAGAACATGTGATAGTTGGTGTCCATGTTTGTTTTGGTACAAGAACATGTGATAGTTGGCATCCATGTTTGTTTTGGTACAAGATCAGGTGATAGTTGCTGTCCATGTTTGTTTTGGTACAAGAACACGTGATAGTTGGCGTCCATGTTTGTTTTGGTACAAGAACACGTGACAGTGTTACGATGTGATTTGTGGGGTCCTTACGGTACATAATGTATTTTCTGGTGTATTTTCTGTTGATCCTTCTCTCTGATTGTCAAACACTAAAACGTGACGTTGGATTGTTTTTGCAGCTTTCAGTTGTTGTACTCGTTTCAGCTTCACGTTTCAGCTTCACATGCAGTAACAGACAGTGTTTTATAGACGTAGACAGATTGAGGGGTGTGGTGTCCTTCAGATGAAACCATAAAATACCAAATTACTACCCCTCCCCTCTCTCTTCCTCTCTCTTCCTCTCTCTCTCTTCCTCTCTCTCTCTAACTGCACGCCTCAAACCAGTGATTAAATATTAATGACTCTAACCCCACCCACATCTTTATCTGTGAATCTAAGCCCCGCCCCCTCTATTCTTGTTGGCACTCTCTCTCTGTGTCTGAATCTCTCTCTCTCTCTCTCTCTCTGAGTCTGAATGTCTCTCACCCTCTCTCTCTCTGAGTCTGAATGTCTCTCGCCCTCTCTCTGACAGAACAATGTGTCGTTCACAATAATGGGATTACAGCCATCCAACCGGCTGCTCTCTCTCTCTCCTGTCATCCCCCTCTCTGTCTCTCTCTCCATCTGTCTATCGGTAGTCATTCATCCCCCCTCTCTCTCTCTCTCTCTCTCTCTCTCTCTCTCTCTCTCTCTCTCTCTCTCTCCCGGTGTTCAGGTTCTTTCAGTTCCTGCCGTCATTATTTTTTGGAATGAAAGAAAGACGGACTGTTTCCTGAATGAAGTAAGTGTCTCTCTCTCTCTCTGTGATGAGACTTTGATTGACAGCTGACTCTCCTTAATTGCGCTGTGATTGAATTAGCAGTAATGAGAATGGTGGTAGAAAGACATGTGAATAAGTTCTGCTGCTGCTTCTGAAATGTGAAACGTTCCTGTTCATCACTTCAGATGTTAAAGGTTCTGACAGATGTCTGTCTTTGAGAACATCTTGAACAAATATTACTAGTGATGTCATAAGACAAGAAAAGAAACGTTAAAAACCTAAAAGACATTTAGAGCAAAGGGCATCAGTGAGGAATAGAGTCTGTTTGTCTGATCATATGGAGGCACAGAGGAAGTAAAGCATTCTTTATCTGAAGTTTTCTTTGGATACAAGATGTACTGAAATGATAACAAAGACAAAGTTTTCACTAATTGTCATCGGTTCTTCATCACTGATGAACATGTGAGCAGCTGGTTGAACTGTAATGATCGTTTGTATTTAAATCTAAAAGTATCGATGACAGAAAAGGAAATACTCAAATAAAGTACCTCAAATACTTAATAGCTCTAAATATCACCTTCATTGTATTATTTGATGTCTTTATGAGACGAGTGAGACAGAAAGAGGCCGATGACATTCTACTTGTTGGACATTGTGGTTATTAAATATTAATACAACATATGATAGTATTCTGTTATTTATCTGTTTAACCACTGAACCACTTAAAGACCATCAATGGATTCATTCTGTTAGTGACGGTTAGTTTGCTGTGGTGGATTTCTCTCTAATAAGATGACACATATTCAGTTATTGAACCATCAGAACCAGTTTGTGAGGAGGACCAGTGAGGAGGACCAGTGAGTTATACCAGTGAGGAGGACCAGTGAGTTATACCAGTGAGTTATACCAGTGAGTTATACCAGTGAGGTGGACCAGTGAGGAGGACCAGTGAGGAGGACCAGTGAGTTATGCCAGTGAGCTGGACCAGTAATGAGGACCAGTGAGGACGACCAGTGAGTTATACCAGTGAGGAGGACCAGTGAGGAGGACCAGTGAGTTATACCAGTGAGTTATACCAGTGAGGAGGACCAGTGAGGAGGACCAGTGAGTTATATCAGTGAGTTATACCAGTGAGTTATACCAGTGAGGTGGACCAGTGAGGAGGACCAGTGAGTTATACCAGTGAGTTATACCAGTGAGGAGGACCAGTGAGTTATACCAGTGAGTTATACCAGTGAGGAGGACCAGTGAGTTATACCAGTGA
>NW_022287253.1:0-2364 GCF_004355925.1 Anarrhichthys ocellatus | reverse complement strand
ATATATATACATACATATATATATATACATACATACATATATATACATACATATATATATATACATACATATACATATATACATACATATACATATATACATACATATACATACATACATATATATACATACATATATATATATATACATATATATACATATATATACATATATATACATATATTATACATATATTATACATATATATATATATTATACATATATATTATACATATATATATATATATATAATATAAAGATTATCTAATAAAACAAACTGTTCAATATCAAATGAGAATCAAACCCACAAACCAATTCTTTAAATCATATTCCATAAAAAGGAACTTTAGATTGTTTTATCTGATATGAAATAATTTGTCACCTGTTCAGGTGACATCTTTAGTTTATCTGTTTTTATTAATTTTTTTTATTTCAGTTTTTTAGTTTATTACTTTATTTGACAGGGACGGTGCAAAGTAATACAATATCTAAAAATATGCCTCAAGAGTGAATCATTTTCATCTGCAGGAGAAAGTTCAAAGCACAGCTGTTAAAACTAAATATAAGAAAATATAAGAAAATATATAAACATCGAACTAAAAGTTCGGAAATTAGTGTTTGGTAGATATTTTTATACAATGAGTATAGACACGCCTCACTCATGTTGTCTGTATAGAACAGACTCTCGGGCTTAAAATAGAACGTAAACTAAGTGAAATACAGAAACATCATCACAGAGACGTCACTTCAAAAGAAGAAATAACACCGTCGCCCTGCACAGGCGGTCTCTCTCACGCTTCATCCTTCAGAGCACTGAGCTCAGACACACGCTGTGACTTCACTCATCGAGGTGAAGCTGTGAGGACAAGTTAACTTGAGGACAGAACGTTGTTTCATGCACAACGATCGTCTTTAGGTTGTGATTTACAGAATCCAGAGACTCAGACATTAAACATCTCATCTTTTTATAATATATATATATATATAGCTTATATAATTATCAGTAAACATCAGGACTCAACAGCAGCCTGAGTGATTGTTGAGATGGACTTTTTTATTGCTTCCTTTTTGTTGCCTGCACACACACAACCTCACACACACACACACACTCACACACACACCCCTCAGATCATTGGTCACTGAGACCACAGCCCCGCCTTCACACTGAGTCCTTTATAAAGAGCAACTGAGGGAGGTGAGGTTACAGACTGTCCCTTTAAACTCTCTCACCTCCTCTGAGACACATTCTACTTCTTCAATCAGCTGACTTTGACAGGAGACGCCTTTCTTTTTCTCTCTTTTATTGAACAGGAGACTTCTTCCTGTTCAATAAACTCCTCAGAAGTACTGAGGAACTTCTCAGGGAGCTCTTCTTCTTCTTCTTCTTCTTCTTCCTCTTCAGCCCCGATGGATCTGTCCGACCTTTCCTTCCCTCTCTCCTCGGCCGATGACTTCTACGACGACCCCTGCTTCAGCACCACCAACATGAACTTTTTTGACGACCTGGACTCCCGGCTGCTGCACGCCGGCCTGCTGAAACCAGAGGACAATCTTCATCATCACCACCACCACCACGTCCCCGTCGCAGAGGAGGAGGAGGACGAGGAGGAGGAGGACGAGCACGTGAGGGCCCCGGGGGGCCTCCACCAGACGGGGCGCTGCCTGCTTTGGGCGTGCAAGGCCTGCAAGAGGAAGACGTCTCGCGAGGACCGGAGGAAAGCGGCCACGACGCGGGAGAGGCGGCGGCTCGGGAAGGTCAACGACGCCTTCGAGACCCTGAAGCGCTGCACGGCGGCCAATCCCAACCAGCGGCTGCCCAAAGTGGAGATCCTACGCAACGCCATCAGCTACATCGAGTCCCTGCAGACGCTGCTGAGGGGCGGCCGGGGCGACGGCTTCTACCCGCAGCTGGAGCACTACAGCGGGGACTCGGACGCCTGCAGCCCCCGATCCAACTGCTCCGACGGCCCGGTGAGTCCCACCGACAGCTGAGCGGCTCACCTGCTGCCGCCGGCAATGTCTGGAATGTGTTCGGCTTCTTTCTTTGGGCCTCAGCGCTTTCACGTGTTCAGTGTACGGAGTCGCATTTAAAATCCGTTTATAGACAAAATATTTAAAGTATTCTGCACTAAACCATGAAATGTGCTCTTTGAAGTCAGTTTCAAGTATTAAACAAATTAGTTTTTTTATTTAGAAAGAATGTGGAAATAAACGCACAATGACATTTTCTAGAATAAATTCTTGTTTTGTTGGACTGCAAAGTTTTGATTTAAGGAATTAGCAGAAGAGTGGAGCAGATCAACATTTAAGTCCTTTTTTATTTAAACTGCTGATATAGTACATATATATATATATATATATATA
>NW_022287252.1:0-2365 GCF_004355925.1 Anarrhichthys ocellatus | reverse complement strand
TGGTTCCACCTGGGAAATGTCACTGCCACAGGTCACAAGACAAGAAGGTGGGAGGGATGAACTGGTCATTATTTAACCCACATGGCCAACTGAGGGAGAAAAGAAGCACAACCACTCTGCCATCTTTTGGATCAATTTTGTTAAAGCATGCGTCACTGAATGTAGAGGTGGATGGAGAGTGTGTGTAAAAGAGGAATTTTAAACAGGGAGTGAAAAAGCACATCGATTTCTACCGGCGGAATATTTATGAATTATTTGCGTCCGTACGTTTGTGACTGTGGCGTCATTATTAAATAACCCAGAATATGATTATTGTTTCTCTGAAATGATAAAACTCATCAAACACTCAGGAATGATGTAAAAAGTGTTTTGTCTCTCCAGCTCCCTCTGACTTTAATTGTATTCATAATAAAAGTTATTGAGGGAAATATCAGATCATGAAAACACAAATCTTTCTAATAAATGAAGAAAGTTGTTTGTGGTCGTTTTGTTGTTCAGTCTACAATAAACATTGATTTAAACCAGATGGTGAATCAGAAATCTAATCAAATATAAAGCTTGAGTTTACTCTGTGATCTGTCTTCACTTTGGTGTTAAACTCAGTCAGTCAGTCCGATTAGCTGCAGCGTCCAATCACATAACTGATGAACAATGAGGGGGCGTGTCGGCCGTTAAAAGACTTCCTGTAAGTCTGTTCTCGTGGTTCCTCACTCTGGTTCCTCGGAGATCTCTCCTCCATCCTCGCTCCTCTAAGCTAAATAAGAGCTTTGGGACGGCCGTCAATATGGCGGCACAGAACAACTTCCGGTTCAAGCGAGGAGCGAGGAAATGATAATTAAGAGGGTACTTCTCAAGTCTCTTAGGCCAAATCCCAATGTCCCCCCTAAACCCTAAACCCTGACCCTCAAGGACTTAATTGATGTCACCTGGTAAGTGGTTAGAGACTGTGAGGGCTTGATATGGTGGAAATAGGAATGGGACAGCACTTTGCTGCAACATATCGACATAACGACAATACATATATGTATAATTGTGGGTATTTATTTTATATTTTGTACTCCCTGATTTGAACGTCTTCCAGGCTCTTTCCTCACAAGATGAGAGATCATTTTATATAATCTAGTTACTCGTTTTTGTCAAAACAGCTTCAATGACAAAATCAAAATATTTGATGAATAAATAAATAAATATCTTCTGATTTCATGTTTATTGTTTGTTCCATCTTTAACCCTTAATGTTTCTGAGTAAATTGAATATGACAGGCTGAACACACGTCAGCCGTCCTCTTTGTTTCCGTCTCCATGTGCCGCCATATTGACGGCCGTCCCAAAGCTCTTATTTAGCTTGGAGGAGCAAGGAGCGAGGAGAGAGGAGGGATCTCTGAGGAGCCATGAGCAAGGACCCAGGAGAACAGCCTTCCAGGAAGTGTTTTAACGGCCCACACGCCCCCTCATTGTTCATCAGTCATGTGATTGGACGCTGCAGCCGATCGTACTGATACAATTTTTTACAACATGTAAACAGTGAAGACAGATCACAGATTAAACTTGAGCTTTATATTTGATACGTTTTGTGATTCACCGTCTGGTTTAAATCAATGTTTATTGTAGTCTGAACAACAAAAGGACCACAAACAACTTTCTTCATTTATTAGAAATATTTGTGTTTTCATGATCTGATATTTCCCTCAATAACTTTTATTATGAATACAATTAAAGTCAGAGGGAGCTGGAGAGACAAAACACTTTTTACATCATTTTTCATCATTTCATTCAGTCGCATGAGGCGGATCATTCCTGAGTGTTTGATGAGTTATATAATTTAAGAGAAACAATAATCATATTCTGGGTTAATTAATGACATCACAATCTGAATTTCAAAACGTACCGATGCAAATAATTCATAAATAAGACGATCTCATTCCGCCGATAGAAATCGATCCTGCGCTTATAAACACAACACAGAACACAGTTTGTTAACAGACTACAGAGAGAAAACACCTCTACAGTGATGACTGTGTGTCTTTATTAGTTATTAGTATTATTAGTTATATTATTAAGTACAGTGATCATGTGAACAGACACAAACTTATCAAAAGTCTCTCCAGCTGTTAAAGCCGACCAACAGCTGATCCAGCTGTGATCAGCTGATCCTCAGTCATCAGAAACAGACTTCGCTTCACGTGACGCAGCTGAGGAAAGGACGTCTCATGTCTCTTAAAACATATTTCCTCGTTCCTCTCTCCTCACATGGTTTCCTCCATGCATCCCTGGTGGGAGGGACTAAGACGCAAGGAAAGGACACAAGTGAGGGAAACAGGGATGTAATTAAGAGACTTGGGATGTACCCCAGGTCATCCCTCCCA
>NW_022287251.1:0-2365 GCF_004355925.1 Anarrhichthys ocellatus | reverse complement strand
GTGTGTGTGTGTGTGTGTGTGTGTGTGTGTGTGTGTGTGTGTGTGTGTGTGTGTGTGTGTGGTAAAAGTGCCAGAGTTCACAGCTGTGTCTACTCACTGGATTGTGCAATATTGTATGTTTAAAGTATGTGCCTCTCTGATGACCACTGTACTGCAGCGCCGATGCAACGATGATGACGATGATGATGATAGCTGTGACATGTATGTGAGAATTACTGTATCGCCACAAGAGAAGGGATCCCAAATGGATTATCATGCCCCCCCGGACTAGAACTACTATAAGGAACCGACGACAGCGAGCTTCTGGCGGACTCGGTTTTTGGATTCGGGCCCAAAAGAACAGCGAAAACCACGGAGAACCACGATGACGTGGTAACAATGTGGCTCTCTGCTTTCCTGACGCTGACAAACAAAAAGGTGCAAACTAGAACCACGTAGGGTTCTTCAAGTTTGTTCTCAAAGAAGAACCCATTTTGGTTTTCCACCTGAAACCCTTTCAGAAGGTTCTACCTAGACACCATCTGTGAAAGGTTCCACCCACAAACCCGTATGAGAAGGGTTTTTTATAGAGAACAGTGTCTGGTGTAAATGGTTCCACACAGAACACTCTCTGGGGGTTTTATCCAGAACCTTTGAATCTTCTTAGGGTACTAAAAAAAGCCTACCCAGAGGGTTCTACCGTGAACCCATTTGTATCTCAAGGGTTTCATCTCGAACTACAAAGAACCCTCTTTTGTTCATCAAGAACCCAGCCAGGGGGTTCTACAAAGAACCCTTTTCATATTCCAACAGTTTCATCTAGAACTCACTCAGGGAGTTCCACAGAGACCCCTTTTATATTTCAACGGTTACGTCTAGAACCTATCCAGGGGGTTCCACCGTGAAACCATGTGTCGACCAACGGTATCATCTAGAACCCACCAAGGGGGTTCTAACCACAACCCCTTTATATTCCAGCAGTTTCATCTAGAACCCAGCCAGGAGGAACTACCGTGAACCCGTGTGCATTCCAATGGTTTCCTCTAGAACCCACCCAAAGGGTTCTACAAAGAACCCCCTTATATGCCAATGGTTTCCTCTAGAACCCACCCAGGGGGTTCTACCTCGAACCCTCTAATATTCCAAGGGTTTACTCTAGAACCTTAAAGAACCACACAACTATCCTGGTTCTCAATCACAGTTCTTGGGGTTGTGGGCGTTCCCTTTTAATCACACATGCTTTCAACAATCCTTGAAGAACTCTTTCTTCAAAAAAAGGGGTTCTTCAGAAGCAAATGGTTCTGGCTAGAACCGTTCGGTAGGAACCCTTTTGGGTCTTTATTTCTGAGAGTGTAAAGGGAAATGTTTCCAGCGAGTTTGTGTATTTCTGTGAGACATTAACCCTTAAATATACGCACAAGTTCTAGTAAAGATAGACTATGTTTGATATGCAAATTAAGTAAAATATATCATCTATAAATAGTAAAGATGGATTTTAAAATGAGTTAAGGCGACGTAGACTATAAAGTAAGTATGTATGCGACACATTAAATAGTTTGATATCACATAAATAAGGTTTTAACATAAGTAAAGGTTACGCAGCAGTGAGTTTACACTGTGAAACCGGCCCCAGATGAACTATTAAACCTCATAAAGTAGCCGTTTTATGGGGTTCTGGAGCAGCTTTAGTGGAATGTAGGGGAGCGGGATCACAATAGTTTATTTATGTTTCTTTCTTTTCATAAAGAATGTACTGTATGTGTTTTTACTGTGATGACACAGACAAGAAGAGCTGCAGGAGGCACAGCTCTGGAGGCCATGTTGGAGCTACTAATAGAGAACATGTTTGTTTAGCCACAATAAGCCAAATGAATTTTACCACAACATATCTAAACCAATATCTGTTCATTATTTATACACATCACAGAGCTGTTAGATGGAATAATGACACAAACACACATCTAAGCCTATCAGAGAACATTAGAGTCACTGTTGGTGCTGCTGCACCAGGAGCTCCTGACTTCCTGTTTGTGTCGATGTGTTCATCATGTGACCTCCAAAATGTTACCACCTGTGGTTGTTTGGTGGTTTGAACTCACGGAAAGTATATTTGCTCTTTGCTATAATTAGTAATTGATAACTGTGATGTCAGGATTCATGGGGACATTGTGTTTCTGTACACAATGTCAAATGTGCACAATTTACCATTTTGTGATTTATTTATGAAATTAAAGCTTATATGAGACACATTGAGATGTTTTTTCTTGTTTATTTATTTTTAAGAAAATATCCCCAATAAACAATAACCAGAATTAGTTATATTTATTCATTTTAAAATAATCCTTTCAAATATTAAATAAGTTTATTTTTTAATGATATATATATA
>NW_022287250.1:0-2365 GCF_004355925.1 Anarrhichthys ocellatus | reverse complement strand
GTGTGTGTGTGTGCGTTTGTGTGCATCTTTGTAGAAGTGTACTTTTGTGCTCACATGCCAGTGTATGTGTTGCATGACCATATGAGCCCAAAGCAAGTGGGTCTCAAGTGGGTTGTTGCTCAAAGTGATCTTGTGATCTTTATTTCTATAGAGCAAAGGTAATAGGCTATTAGAAGACTATAAAAAAAACAGGTGACATAATATTGCACAAAAATAAAAATTAATCAAAAGCCAGTGAAAGTGGAAAATAATATTAATGTAGCATTTAGGGATATGGAGAGGCAAAGTCCCGCCCTTACTGATGGACCACTATGGGACTTGAGGCTACATCCACACTACTAGGTTCACGTTTTAAATGCATATGTTTTGCTGCGTTCAGGACTAGCGTCCACACTACTCCGAAGTTTTTTGAACCTCAAAAACGGATGCGTTTGAAAACGCTACTGATGCCTTGTTAGTTTGAACTCTGAGGTTGCGTTGTAGTGTGGGTTGGGGCAGAAACGGGGACCTTGAAAACAAACATCAGCCCTGATTACCTATAGACTACCAGGTTAATTCAACATGGATAACTGATTACAGGCGTTGCTGACCTTGTTGTCTATACTAGCAGCTGTTGTGCAGTTGAATTCTGCGTTTTATATTTCGACTACTGCTGACATGCGGAGGAAGCAGCTGTTATTGGAGCACTTTGCAAGCGGTGTGTCCAGCAGCTTTATCAGCCCTACGGAGCGGACGTTTGAAGTCATTGTTTGTGGCTTTGAGGAGGACAATGGACACAAACTATAGGACTTTCCTTTTCTCATTATTGCTTATTTTGTTGAGCACAACTATTGTGAAGTTCACAAAAAAACTGTAAACGAACAAAAGCACAAAGGCTCTCCAGTGCTACAGAGACTTCAGCCACCAGCAGAGCTACGAGTGTGAGAACAGACAACAATGAAACAGAGGAAACGAGTGACAGACGTGTGCTGACTAAATGTATTCAACCATAATCTAGTAAAACTTTGATTTGTAAGTGTTCATTTTAAAGTATTTTATGTGTGAGAGATTTATGTGAGAGAGATAGAGCAATATCTGCAGCCTTGAAACTAAGTTTGAAAAATGTTGTAAATAAAGTGTATTATTATTATTATTATTTATTTTTTCAACAGCAGTTTGAGTGGGTGACATTTTTTGTCCTCTGAGATGCCAAGAATGAGGTTGTTTGTTTTGTTGTATTTTTAAATATGACACTGCACAAAAATACGAATTCATCGAATTCAATGTTGTTAAAAATCATTGACATATCCTTGACTGGGATAGTACCCGTATTTCCAATAGCAGTGAAGGCAGCATTACGACGCGTTGCGAGAGGCGTGTTTGGCCGGGCAAGGACACACAGGGCTGGAATGACATTTGTGTAAGTGAGCTTGCGTTGAAGGCTGAACAGCTTGTTACTCGCCTTAACCTACAGCACAAACCGTGACCTGGAGAACCATTGCGTCTAGACCGACTCCAGCGGGTTGTAGGATCTATAAGGTAACATTAAAGGGACGTTTGCCAAGCCGGTGGTTAGCTTGCTACTAGCTGGTGGCTAGTTAGCCTTGTAAGCTAGCAGCTATCATTGCCTGTCAAGTGAGGCAGCCAGCGCTAGCTAACAGCACTGCAGGTAATGTCAACGTTTAAGGGAAGATATCTTGAGTCCCATGTCCCAGCTATTTGTTAAGAAAACCGTGTCCCACATATGTGTCTAAATAGTTATCAGTAGCAATTTAAAATACAGCTGTTTCCAATTTCACATAAATGTTGATTGGCATTTAAAAAATGATCAAGATAATGTGATGAATCGCAGCCTAATCATTGTCACCTATTAGTGCAATTGAATCAAACAGAAGTTCCAATAACGTTGACGTTTTCTCCTCTTCTGTCACCGAAAAGTCCTTCTTGATTCATTCCGAGTGTTACCATGACAAGACAACAGCAGCATCAGTTAATCAGGGAACATTTAGAAATGTCATCCGTTGCATGTCACACATGTTGGTGCTGCAACTTTAGTGTATCTTTTCGTTATTGCTCACTGTATGGGTATTTTAGATTGTTTATTTTGTCAAATGTCTGCCACACGACATGCCCTTCACAGCTTACCAAATCAGTCTGCATAAGTAACTTAGCTGTTATCGACCCAAAGAAGATTTACTTATGTGTACTCATTTTCACTTGTGCACATTACAAGGAGACACTTCTTTTGTAGTCTGTTCATGTCAGCTCAGTCAGGCTGTCACTATGGAGTCTCTGATTAGAAACGTGTGGTCTGCTGCAGGTCATGTGCTCTTGGCACAGTCTCTGAAAACCTTAGTAGAAGAACCAGGTCCAAATCTTATATATA
>NW_022287249.1:0-2365 GCF_004355925.1 Anarrhichthys ocellatus | reverse complement strand
ATATCTTGATTAATTGATTAGTTGTTTGCTTGATAAAATGTCACAAAATGGGGAAAAATTAACGTGTTTCATAATGCCCAAGATAAACCTCCTCAAATTACATTACAGTCATTCAGCAGACGCATTTATCCAAAGTGACTTACAATTTAGATTCTATCACATTCAGACGCCGTAGGCACAGCTGCGGGAGCAATTTATGGGGTTAAGTGTCTTGCTCAAGGACACATCGACATGCAACTAGCGGGACCAATCCTCTGATGGAAGGACGGCCCTGCTCTCCACTTAGCCAAGGTCACCCCAAATGTTTTTTTGTTTTAATATATATATACACGTTACATAAACATTCATAGACAAAATAAATGATCCAATGATATTTACACTGTATTGCCATTGGTTAACGGATTGATGGGGCCTGGTGTGATAAAAGGAAACAGCTCTGCATCATGCAAGTTAGCTATGTTAGCTAACATCTCCAAGACCAACCTGCTCAAAATACTTAAGCACATTAAAAATGTCAAACACAAAATAAAATCTGGCTCGATAAATGTCCTCCTACATCTTACAACTCAGAAAACGAAGAAGACAATGAGCTCAAGTTATGGATGTAAACGTAGCGGTCAAGTGAAATGGCTTTGAGCATGTGCAGTCGAAAATCATCTAGATCTTCTTTTATGGGCTATTACGGCAGCTGGTGTTATATTACTGCCACCTTCTGGATGTAAGGAGTATCTTAATCCTAACTCACTTAATATAATTTTCTTTTTTTGGAATACACAACACAATAATATTTTTGTACGGACAATGAGAGAAACCGTTAGATGGCCTTTATTAGAAAAAAACACTTTAACTTAAAAAAGACATGTTTTTAGTAAACTACATTTTACAACCCCCCATTACATTTTTATGGTATAGAGGGTGAGAGAACAGTTGTGTAACATGTAGGGGGATTAACTGGCAGAAATGGGATATGAAAAATGGATAATATTCATAATTATAATATTCATATATTCATAATTTGAAGTATGAAGCTATAATGTCTAATATGAAAAGGCCCTTACAGAATGCAAGAGATTCAAGTCAGTGGCCACAACTGTGTCTCTGGTATCACTTCATAAAATGAGTCATTATAGACTTATTATAGGCTATTCACTTGATACAAAACAAGTAATATTTCCAAACATATCTTACAACATTTTGTAATCTGTGTGTGTCTCACAGATCTAGCCTGCTGGCCATGCCATCCATTTCATAGCTATCTGGCTACGACCAATGGGCAGCCATCTGTGCCGATACAGAGTAAGTCTCCAGCAGAGAAGACATTGAGACTGCAGCGCATGGTGTTCTTGAAACAATTCTGTGCCGAAAATCCCCTCTCACACTGGGCAGACGATTGGTGACACAAGCAGTAGTTAAGTGCTGGAAGCACTGAAGTAAAAGTAACTATAAGTACAACTCAATGTATTCATTCAAAAGAGTTGACATGTCTTTGGAAATTTGGAAGAAGGTAAATATTGCCCACTACCTTTTTTTGTAGCATATGGGCACTGGACAGCCCTGGGGGCAATTTTTCTTTTCGCCCGTTTGTTAATCTAGCCATGCACAAAATTATGTACAATATAAAGCACTTAAAATTAGCTCCATCTTGGCTGAGTGTGCATCAATATCCCACTAAAATAATCCAATAATATAATGCACAATTACTTTTGTGACTTGGAAGTACATTTTTCTGATCATACCTTACAAGTAGGAATTTGAATGCGGGACTTTTCTCTCTTTAAAATCTTGTTTGTAATATCACATTCACTCCAGATAGTTGTTGATAGATATGCGAAATACTACCACAAAGTGTTTTGCTATTTTCACTGCATGCACACTACATAACAACAACATTGATTGATTGATAAAAAAAATGGCCTTGACTGAGGGTTTAGATACCTTGAACGACACTGGCTGACTTGAGTTATGAGTCATATTTGCTCTTTTGTATAATTCACCATCCCCTCAGATATGATGGAGCATCAAAGAAAACATGCAATGCCCAGTCAGAATGACCACCTAGATGTTGATGTGGTTGCTAGTTCAGAAACAATACTTTAATATATACTAACATTAAAACATGTGATCGGCTTAACCCTTCCCCCCAATCCATGATGGAATAGGCAGTTTTGCTAAACAACAATAAGCAGATACAGAAAACAGATTGTGGCGTGAATTCATGGAGCCTGCAGAGTATTTTACTGAACATTTCCTGGGAGACAGACCTGTAGCCCTGGTGACAATGGGTCATCAGACTTGGCCCAACACGGTTCTGCTCTATTGAAACCAACATGCCATATTCTCTCTATGTGTGTGTGTGTGTGTGTGT
>NW_022287248.1:88-2367 GCF_004355925.1 Anarrhichthys ocellatus | reverse complement strand
GAGGAGGCTGCAGGCTGTGAATAAGAGAAGAAGAGCTGAGGAGGCTGAGAGATGCTGCACTGATGATGAGGGAGCAACTTAACGGAGAGACTCGACCATTATTTCGGTTATATTTCCCCGGTATGTGCTCGGAGCGTTGTGCGCCCTCGATCCCGCTCCGTAGAGTGACAGTCCGCGGTCTCTAACGGTCCGTTTAGCGGGTCCGCAGCGCTGCAGGAGCTCCTCCCAGTGCTGTAGTAGAAGTGTGTATCTGAAGATCTCTCCTCTGAAGCGTCTGCACTCAAACACTGTGCTGGTGCTTTATGCGGGGCTGTATGCGGGGATTTTAGTGCTACTAGCGGAGATGGACACGCGCACACATTGCGCCATGCGTCACTCCAAAACCTGACTGGATATGAAACTCTGTCTCATTTAAAAGCACCCGGGGAGTGATTCTGTTTCCTCCCGTCATCCTGAGGAGCGGAAGTAAAGTTTGTGTGGTCTTCTTCTCCGGGTCCTGCTCCTCGGGGTCTCCATGAAGACGCGCATCGTGTGATTACACTGTGTGGAGGATTTAGCTCGTTGGACATCATGTGGACTCCCACGGAGGACGAGAAGATCGGAGTGGGTGAGTTCCTCCGTGATGTGTGTGTTTATGTGCGCTGATCAGATCGATGCATGATACTACTGCAGTAAGCTGTGATGACATCCACAGCTGTTCCTCTGTGATACTTCTGAAGAAAGACCAGTTCCATATGAACTTTAATCTCAGCTTCATTAACAACATCACAACAACTAGACCCACAGACTCCGCTCTGCTGCTCGTCCCACAAATGCATGTTCCTTATGAATTATGAATGTGGCCATTTAAAAGGGAAATAAACCGGCTTTCCAACGGTAGAAGATTTATTGCCAAGAAGCATTGTTACAACAGAGAAATAGTCTACCAAACACTGATGTCCTTACTTTCTGTGCTATGTGTATTACTCTCTTCATTAGACATAAAACATACACAGTTCTTTCCATCATTGCATCCTGTTCACTGTCTTTGCCCACAGTTTCTATATCCACATATTATATATCTATACATCTATATCTCTATATCTCTATCGATTTGGTGCAACTACACAGCCCCTTATTTCAACAAGCCAATGAAATGACACCACTGATGGTGTACTGTATGAATGTAGAACATTAAGAGATATTAAGTCCTACAGACAGACCATAAACCCTGAACATCACGTCACAGAGAGGCCCGAGTTAGCCTCAGGTAACAGCCTCACATCTCAAGAGATCTCAGAGGAGTTCATTATACACAACAGTGTACATGAAAACACAGCATGAAGTGATCTCCCCACAGAGCCCACGGGCTCCTCTTTGTGGTGCAGCTCATCTCGGGTTATCTGCTGATGTGACGTAATGAGTGTAACTGAGACACTGTTCTGTCTAGTGATGCTTATCAACACTAGCACTCTTATTGCTACAGTTTATCGCTTTGGTTCCTTATCAATGCTCTCATCTGTCTTATTGTGAAAAAAAGACAATTAATTAAGAAAGTAATCCACATTTTTATATTATTCTTGTATGTAAACAAACTTTCTTTAGCAGCATTACAAGAAGTTCTGAAGTCTTTAAAATACTCCATGATTACGTTTCATTGATGATCGTCTGTCTTAAAGAAACTGAGAGAGAACGTCTGAGAGAGGACAGAAGCACCGATAGCTCCGGAGCGCATCATACTGAACAGGTTTCACTCCTTTAGAACCAGGTTTCAGGCTCATGTCTGATAACTGACCCACAGATGATCGGTCTACCTGGTTGGTGCTCCCATAGTCATCACTTCATGCTCATGTTATAGAGTTTAACACAATCCAACAGCTCTGCCACACGTTTGATCTTCACACTGTTTATAAAGGCAACTTTCTATTAAAGCTCTCCAAGAGGTGAGTCCAGACAGGTGTTGAACAAAACATTAGAAACACCTGCAACATAGTTCAGTCCAGTTCAACACCTCTACCACCTGCATCACATGAACACCTGCTTAAATTAAATCCAGCTCTCTTATTGACTTAATAACCTGAGAACATGGTTTCATATCGTCCAGTCGTTGCTTTCACTCTTCTAACATTTATTTTGTATTTTTGTGCCCATGAGACCTGTTCAGAAAAAACAGTGAACCTAACTTTCACACTTCAACTAAATTAGTGTAGGAGTTTAAAATAAGGTACCGGACCCCCCCTCACTACGCATCTATGAGTCTTTATACATCCTCACTACGTATCTGTGAGTCTTTATACATC
>NW_022287248.1:0-78 GCF_004355925.1 Anarrhichthys ocellatus | reverse complement strand
TCCTCACTACGTATCTGTGAGTCTTTATACATCCTCACTACGTATCTATGAGTCTTTATACATCCTCACTACGTATCT
>NW_022287247.1:2049-2367 GCF_004355925.1 Anarrhichthys ocellatus | reverse complement strand
AGAGGAGTCGCCCCCTGGTGGACACTAGAGAGAATGCAGCTTTAACATGTTAGCTGTCTTTATCGAGCCTTTTACAGCTGACGTCATCAAAATGACGTGTTCGATAATTGGCAAAGTGTGATTTTGCTCCGACCATCCAGACGAGTTAAACGTTGATTAAAACTATTACCAGCATCTAAACGTCTGGTTGTGTCACGCTTCGTTGTCAGAATCAAATTCTTCAGAATTCAGATCACGACCGCTTCAGAGCAACAGGTGGTACAGTTTAACTGGTGACCGTGCTAACGCGTGACCGTGTTAACAGGCGACCGTGCTGAC
>NW_022287247.1:0-2039 GCF_004355925.1 Anarrhichthys ocellatus | reverse complement strand
TGACCGTGTTAACGTGCGACCGCGTTAACGTGCGACCGTATTAACGTGTGACCGTATTAACGTATTAACGTGTGACCGCGTTAACGTATTAACGTGTGGCCGTGTTAACGTGCGACCGTGTTAACGTGCGACCGTGTTAACTGGTGACTCTCAGCCGTGGTTGCTCGTAGTCACTTACGGAAATAGTGGATAATAAACAGATGGGTCTATTTTAAACTGTCTTCTACGAGGACACCTACATGTTCTTTTGGTGTTTTTTGCTTTTTAAATTGTCTTTTCTTTCACTCTACATTTATTTTGTTGGTATTTTTAATAAAAATAAACCTTTGGGATTCTTTGTGACTGTTCATCATATTTCCTTTTCATTCCACTTGTTTCCTGAAGATGGATGCGTTGGTCTGCAGCCAGATGTTCAGATTAAATCATAAATAAATTAAGAGTTTGAGGTCTAATCAATCTCTGGATTCTCAGTCACGTGTGCCAACATGTATCAACACACACAAGTGTATGAACACATGCTGACAAAAGTTCACATACGCAGCTGTGAAAACACACATGTAACACCCCCACCTCCACCCAATGCACGCCCCCCCACCCCCACCTCTGTAATTTCTCATCTCTGACCCGTTTCTGTCACAAAGCTGAAGTCACGTCACATGAAGCTCCGTTAACTTCCATCAGTCCATCGGCTGTTATCAGTTAATATAAGCGACTTGGATCACGAGTCACAATAAGTTCACGTTTACCGTCATCTTTGATGTGCGTCAACTGGTCAGCCTCTACAATAATCTATAATCTTTGTCGCCACTCTTAAGAGTCTGAGCACGAGGACGTCTCTCTGAAAGCTCAGCTGTCAGTGTGTGATGTCAGTGAGCTGCTCCACTGAGCGAATAGAGGAGCAGCTCTGTGGACGCGGTGACCGCAGCCAGGCTCTGCTCGCTGCTCTGAGAACCGTTGGCACAATTATGCTGACGCAGGACTTTAAACAAACAACAACCTGCATCCATGTAGCATGCAAGGGCACGAATAAAACTCAAAGCGCCGTTACATCTGAGCTCAGAGCAGAAATGTTTTCAGAAAGAATGAATATGTATCCAACAGAAGGAGGCAGAGAACATTCACACTTGCGTTCAACAGGGTTTGTGTGTGACGTCATTATATTAATACAGTATTAATACAGTGTATTCTACCCGTGTTTGGTCTTCAGGGTTCGACTACGCTGTAAACTGACTGTTGGTCATTTGAAGCTGTTTGATGTTTTATAGACGATCTGATTAATCGATTAGTCGTCAGCAGATGAATCCACAGTGAAAGTGAGTTGTGGTTTAAGGCGATATGGAGACAATCTAATAACAATACTTTTTTTAACTGAATACCTCGATATGGTGACGATAGCTGAGTTGAGTGTTGGTGGTTTAAACAATATATTTCCATGAAGTGATTTAATGATAAATAATCTATGTGGATAAACGTTCAGGGAGAAAACACTTCCTTTTTGTTGCTTTCTTGCAGTTTGCTGCGGTTATTGAAGTCATTCAGCTCCAGGTGAGAGAAAACAATTAAATAAAACTAATAACATTCAGAGCTTTTCAGCCTTTTGCGTTGAATACGAGGCGTTCAGGGCAATCCTGTAAAAACGTGAGGTGCTTCAAAACTGTTCACACTCATTGGAAACAAAAAGCCTGATCAGTGTCTATTAATAACAACAACAACAACAACAACAACAACAGTCTGGTAAGTTCAAAAGTTACATCACTTTACTGTAATGTTGCCTTTAACACCAGCAGAAGACGTCATGGTATGAAATCCCAAATATGAGATGATATCTAGTCTCATATCACCGTATCGATACAATATTGATACAACACAACTTGAAAGAACAAATATTTAAATTAAAGTTGTTTTCAGACTCAAGGAGATCAGGGCCCCGTTCCTCGTACGTGGTTCAACTAAGTCGATCAAATGTCCTATTAGCAGCCTAAATTAACACGATGATTGACATCAGGCTATCTGGGTTTCTCCAAGGCTGATCCTCTCAA
>NW_022287246.1:0-2368 GCF_004355925.1 Anarrhichthys ocellatus | reverse complement strand
ACTATTGTATTTTTTACTAATGTAGAATTAGTCAAACCAACCCTATTAAATTGAGTTGGACACAACCCAAGTAAATGCGTTGAACCAACCCTAATAAATTAAGTTGATCCTACTCAAGTACTTTAAGTTGGATCAACATAATTGTTTTATGCTTAAAGAAAGCATTTTAATCATGTGGAAATCCTTTCCATGATTTTATTAAGTTCGTTGAAAGCGTCGTTTTTTTGAGTGAATGTGACAAAATAAAATACAAAACGTGACATAAACATGACAGACAGATAGAAACATGAAGCAGTTATGATGATGTATGCAATGATATGATAGAGACGACATTTAGATTACTGCGTGCATCAAACTAATAATAAAAACCTTTAAGAGTAAAATATTAAAGACCGATCGATCCACAACCATCGTGATGAGAAAAATTATTTGTTGTTATTTTTATCAGCTTATAAAGTCGTTCTTAATTCTGCCCTTAACGTGTGCAAATAGAAACCAGCTGACATCAGCATGTAAACGTCTGACTTCTAAACTCCTGTATGATCACACACACACACACACACACACACACACACACACACCTACAGACACACACACACACACACCTACAGACACACACACACACACCTACAGACACACAGAGATACACACACACCTACAGACACACACTTACACACTCACGCACCTACACAAACACACCTACACACCTACACACACAGACACACACACACCTACAGACACACACTTACACACTCACACACCTACACAAACACACACCTACACACAGACACACCTACACACCTACACACACAGACACACACACACAGATACACACTTACACACCTACACACACACACACCTACACACCTACACAACGAAACACACACAGACAGACACACCTACGCGCACATACACACAGACACACCTATGCGCGCACACACAACCACACTTACACACACAGACAGACACACTTACACACACACACCTACACACCTACACACACACACGTATGGGGGTTGTTGGGATAGATATTGATACCTAACAGTAATCATTTCTTAGATTTATTCTTACTTTTTTATTTTCTTGTTGTTTGAGTTGACTTTAACACTTAAAGTATCCGATGAAAATCTTCAAACCAGCTTCATATTAAGTTGAGTTATTAATTGATTCATAGAGATGAAAGATTCAAAGGCTAGTATAAACACTTTGAGGTTATTAAATATTTTCATGCCAAAATGACCCAAAAATGAATGAGGTTTGGAGTTCCTCAGGGCTCCATCCTGGGTCCTCTCCAGCAGCTCTTCCTGTTTTTGACCTTTTCTAATTCATTTTTAAGATGATGTGCATACTTCAAATTTGTGTTTGAACGCTTTCGAACTATTATGAAAGAAGGTTAAATGTTCAAAAAGAGAATCGAAACAAACTGAAAAAGCAAGAAGATGCAACAAAACATCCTTGGTGTGTTTCAGTGTTTCCTAAAACACTGGTTGGATTCCAGCAGCAGGTCATGTGACTGAGCTTCAGATGAAGCATCACACCTGTGTTACACAATCAGTATTGTAAGTTTAAAGCCCTGAATCTGTTTTTAAGAAGGTTTGGAGGTTTATGTGGAACATTTGTTTCACTTTAAAGAATATAAAAAGTTTATAATTTTACACAATTATCGTATTATCTGTGAAATCTGGAAACTAATGTAAAAAAATACTCAGTCAGGTCAGAAAGGAATCATTTGTAAATGTACTTACATATATTCCAGGTCTGTAAACTACTGAGGGACTTAGTAAGCTAAGCTATGCTATGCTAAACTAAGCTAAGCTAAAATAAAATTCAGTCCTTTAAATGACAACAAACTCTCCTGAGAAAAGCTTTAAAAACATTAAACTCAAAAACCAACAAAACAAACTTGCTGCATTCAGCTCATTTAACAGCGACTGCAACACAAAGACGCTAAGATCAACACAAAGACGCTAAGATCAACACAAAGATGCCAACATCAACACAAAGATGCTAACATCAATTAAAAAATGACTGAATGCACCAAAGCACAATGCTAACATACCCTCTGTGCTAAGCTAAACCACCATGAAATAAATAAAACTAAAACGTTTTGAACAAGACTAAACAACAACAACATGCTGCTGTTTAGCAGTTTATTCAACATGTTTGCCATAGTAGCTTAGCATGTTAGCATGCTAACACCAGTTAACTAGCAGTAAACACAGTCGAGGCTGATTGAATGTTATTACAGTTATTACAGAGAACAGTAGAGATCAGAAGAGAACAGTAGAGATCAGTAGAGAACAGTAGAGAACAGTAGAGAACAGTAGAGATCAGTAGAAAACAGAAGAGAACAGTAGAGATCAGTAGA
>NW_022287245.1:0-2369 GCF_004355925.1 Anarrhichthys ocellatus | reverse complement strand
AAACTTTTAATGACATTACTGTATGCATATTATTTATTACACTATGGTGACATATTACTCCACTCAATCCACTTAAAAAACACTCCAGTGGCAGTATCTCGTCTTTCAAGTACACGCTGATAACGCAGGCCACAGAGATCAGTCTCTGCAAAGAATAACTTACAAGTTCAAATAATTGCCAACAACTATACTGTGCTGTTTCGAACCTCTCTTATCTGCTTTAAAATGACTGTGGTCCCCTGAAACCTGTGACTTCCTTGTCTCCCCGAACTCTCTGCAGTATCGACTGGTGGTGCAGAAGCACTGCTGATTAGCATGCAGTAATGATGGTGAGCTGGGCTCCATTGTTCTAACACCTCCCCTCTCCTCCGCACCAATCTGTCACCATTCAGTGGGCTAGAGCTGCCTCAAATGCTTCTCTCCACAAATGAGATGGATAATTAGTTGCCCCTCACGAATGCTGCACTCTTCTCACCCCTGATTGCTTTCACCTTCTTGCTCCTGGCAATTTTGACACCTTGTAATCAGCCTGCTACTTCTCCGTCTCAATCCATATCCTTCTCCTTTTTTTGTCCTCTTTCATTTTTTGTTACAGCTCTTAAATCTATGTCAATCCTACTGCCGCTGGTAGCAAATATCCCAAGGAGAAATATGGCCCAAACATCTCATATTCTACTCGAAATGATGGTAATAGTAATGCCTTAGAGCTTAAGTGGACTGTACACAAGTGTGTAAATATACAGTGTACGGAAATACACACACACACACACACACACACACACACATCCTAGCTGTCAGTACGAGTTTCCTCTTCCAAATAACAACGAATGACAACATAATTATGAGCAAGCAGCTGTTCATGATCCCAGAGAGAAAAGCATGCAGGCTGCACAATGTTCGACTCTTCGCAGATTAACCAGATAGGATCATTAGGGATATGTATTTGCCAAAAAAAAAAAAAAGAGAATAAATGTGTTGTATTTTAGCAGTGCTCCTTTATCTTCGTCTAATGACTCACTAGTTTGGAATAGTTTGTATCATTACTACATTACTACATCCCTTCTGAGTGATTTATGAAACACAGTGAAATGGGCAGTGCAAAATCAGATAAGGTTGATGTAACAAATCCATCAGTCTATTAAGCAGTATTTTATTTTGGAAAGGGATATATGGTCATAATATATATTTATTAAAAAGATTGTTCGCAGTCTTCACACCAGCTCATCTACCCAGCACAAGTGTTACCAGCCCATAGCTGAAGGGCTGCAAGGTCCTCTCTGCACAGCGCAGTGTTCCAACACACAGTGTGCCCGTTTTTTCGTCAGTCTGAATGGTGAAAACCACTGCAATTGTTTACAAAGGTGTGAATAAATACTACATAAGTGAAAAGCTGATGCTGCCGTTTAGAAAAGTCAAATATTAGGTTGTGTACATACTGTAAAATATGTCAGTGATTGAAACACCATCTGTTCCATTCCCAAATTACAATTATCTGCATTTCACTGTTCAGTCTCTTTAACAATTTGTAAGAACTACCATGTTTTTCCATAACCATTATCTAATTGATTAATCAATATTAGCATATAATTACATTTGAAACTGGCACACCTGGAATGTGTCATTTAAATACTTTGCAGAGCATTAATGGAGAAAAAAAACGTCAAATAACACCCTTCAAAATAAATGTGCCTCTCAATACACGATACATAATATTATCTTAGGTAAAACCATAACTACACAAATAGCAAGGTAATTGGGAATCTGATTTAACAATGAGCTTGTGCCTAATGTTGTGTGTTGCCATCTGTGTAGACACTTTTAATGAGTACATGGCATAATAGCTTTGAAAATAATTTCTAAGTTGGTACTATTCCCAACTCTACACCAAGAATAACATACAGCTGTTTCAAATAATCCTGGTTGAAGTACACAACATGGAAGAACCAATGGAATAGTGCTCGTGAAAATGGTGCTAATCAACATGTAAATCGTAAACATTTGAGTGATTTGATGAATATTGTTGGCAACTCTAATACGTGAGACGTTGTTGTTCTGAGATATAAAATCTTGCTGTGAATCTAAAATGGTTTATTTAGTCTAAAAAGTCCTATTTCAAAATAATTTATTGGAAATTTACGAAGCAAAACACGTTTCTTTTAAAATATAATTGTAATACTATTAATAAAAATGTTTTAAAATAACGTATAAACATGTTGCGGAGTGAAAGTTAATAAATACACATCTTGTCCACCTTACATCTTTATGCATTGATGCACTTTAGAGTACCCCAACCTGTTTTATGTTTCAATGTTGAAAATGATTGAAATGATAAAGAAAAATGTAAAGATTAAATGTCTGCTTTATTTGCT
>NW_022287244.1:0-2369 GCF_004355925.1 Anarrhichthys ocellatus | reverse complement strand
GTCAACAACCCCCCCCTTGGCAATGCCGCTGCACCCATCATTTTATAATATGTTGCCCAATTTTATATTGTAAACTCATATCTGAGACACGTTATTTTTTAAGAGACTGTTGGTACATGGCCACTTCACTTTCTGCATTTCCCAATGCATCAAAAATAATTCTAGAGGCTGTAATCGTACCCACCTCATAATTCAGGTTTTTATACATCTGGTATTTGACATGAGCCTCCTAAAACAGGAGTAAAATAGTTTGAACTAAATCAAAGCTCAGGACTTGCCTAACTGAACCAGAATGGTCTGACTAATGTACATTTATACAACGTAGTGAAGTTTACACCTCCATTCTGCACTTTTGAAACATCGCGTGACATTTTACATCCAGAGTATCAAGTTTGCATTAATATTCAGACCAAACACCTTTACAGTTCTGCAGTGAACCATATTTCTTGCAGTTTTGGGTCTCAGCAGTGCCCTCTACATTTTAACTCTTCTGTGGATGCTTCCATAACAGTGGTGAAACAAGTGTCAAACTAATTCCAAATAGTTTGAGTAGATGGTACGTTCACATTGGAAAGGTTTTGAGGTCTACTGAAGCGGACAGCATGCAAACTAAATGTCGTCTTTGGTGTGGAAACTGGACAGCTGGGGAAAGTTGGTGAAACGCCAGCGAGCACAGAAAGCTGTTTAGTCTCACATTTTGCCTTCTCTGAAGTTTAGACTAGTATTTTAAAGTTGGTTTGTGTGACTAAATTCATACAACACTCACATTTTGTACCAGGAGGAAACTACAACATTTGAGGCGGCCAAAACACATATTTAAACATTCAGAAAGCAGGTGTATTCAGCTGGTTGCAAATCTGGAACCTCTCGCTTGATGCCACTAAAGCTTACACACTGGTCCTTTCAACAATGTTTATTTCCTTTGAGCATTGCAGGAAAACTGTATACATTTACAGCACAACAATTAAAAGTATGCAATTAAAAAAAAATATATATAGATTACGTAGTTTATTATATTTCAGGGTCATTTGTATCTGAAAGGGCATTTCCTGTTACATTTGACATTTTGGTCACATCCAACGTAAACTGAACAGTTGGCCTGACATCGCCGAGGTCTGCTGTGCCGTTTTTGTCCAGCGCTGCTCCCTCTGATTTCAAGCTGACGTCAGGAGATGTCTTTTCTAGAAGAGCAGAGTCTTCTACAGCATTTTCATCTGTAATTAGAGAGTTTTAATTGCCATGCCACAGTGCCATTTATAAAACAAAGTGTTAGATCTTTCCATATTTTACCTTCAAAATCTGTTTCACTTTCGACATCTTCATTCTTCTCAGAATCAAAAGTCTGAATCATCACCTCGTCTAGTGTGGATTGCGAACCAAGAAGCAGTCCCTTCTTCTGATCTAGGATAGAAATATAATTTTCATTAAGATCCTTCTTTACATTAGTCATTTAGCAGATGCTTCTATCCAAAGCCACTTACAATAATTGTATTCAAGAGAACTACTAGACACCAGAAGTTGTAAGTGCATCTCCTTTTTTAACCAAGCATCTAAGAGCAAAATTACAGTGCAGAAAACAAATACAATAAGTGCTAAGTGGAAGGCTCAGGGTAGTACTTCTTGAAGGTGAGTTTTCAGCCTGCGCCAAAAGATGGGCAGCGACTCTGCTGTCCTGACGTCAGTGGGAGTTCATGCCACCACTGTGGGGCCAGGACAGAAAACAGCCGTGACCGGGTCGATCGGCCGCAGGGACCTCTGAACGACGGGGCAACCAATCACCCCGAGGCAGCAGAGCGAAGTGGTCGGGCGGGGGTGTAGGGCTTGACCATGGCCTGGAGATAGGAAGGTTCCTTTCACTGCCCTGTAGGCTAGCGCCGGAGTCTTAAACTGGATGAGAGCTCTTACAGGTTGCCAGTGGAGAGAACGGAGAAGGGAAGTTGTGTGGGAGAACTTGGGGCGATTGAACACCAGGCGAGCTGAAAGAGCCTGGATTAGCACCTGCGCTGTCTAGTCAGTGAGGAAGGTGCGAATCCTCCTGATGTTGGAGAGCAGGAATCTGCAGTAGCGTGTAACCGATGCAATGTTTGCTGAGAATGACAGTTGGTCGTCCAGGGTCACACCCAGGTTCCTCGCAGTCCGAGTTGGCGTCACCAACTCCAACATCTTTGCAGAGCATAAAATGCTTGGACATCGTCAACACAAGGGGCAGATACAATTAATAGTTAGCAAAGGTAAATGGTCGATTTGGAGTTTACCATTTTTGTTGTTTATTCCACTTTTCCACTGGCTGCCATCCAGTGAAGAGCTGTCAATTTTATTCAGAACAGCAGGAAGCTCCTCCTCAGGTATTGGCTCACTTTTCTGCTTGG
>NW_022287243.1:0-2369 GCF_004355925.1 Anarrhichthys ocellatus | reverse complement strand
GTCAACAACCCCCCCCTTGGCAATGCCGCTGCACCCATCATTTTATAATATGTTGCCCAATTTTATATTGTAAACTCATATCTGAGACACGTTATTTTTTAAGAGACTGTTGGTACATGGCCACTTCACTTTCTGCATTTCCCAATGCATCAAAAATAATTCTAGAGGCTGTAATCGTACCCACCTCATAATTCAGGTTTTTATACATCTGGTATTTGACATGAGCCTCCTAAAACAGGAGTAAAATAGTTTGAACTAAATCAAAGCTCAGGACTTGCCTAACTGAACCAGAATGGTCTGACTAATGTACATTTATACAACGTAGTGAAGTTTACACCTCCATTCTGCACTTTTGAAACATCGCGTGACATTTTACATCCAGAGTATCAAGTTTGCATTAATATTCAGACCAAACACCTTTACAGTTCTGCAGTGAACCATATTTCTTGCAGTTTTGGGTCTCAGCAGTGCCCTCTACATTTTAACTCTTCTGTGGATGCTTCCATAACAGTGGTGAAACAAGTGTCAAACTAATTCCAAATAGTTTGAGTAGATGGTACGTTCACATTGGAAAGGTTTTGAGGTCTACTGAAGCGGACAGCATGCAAACTAAATGTCGTCTTTGGTGTGGAAACTGGACAGCTGGGGAAAGTTGGTGAAACGCCAGCGAGCACAGAAAGCTGTTTAGTCTCACATTTTGCCTTCTCTGAAGTTTAGACTAGTATTTTAAAGTTGGTTTGTGTGACTAAATTCATACAACACTCACATTTTGTACCAGGAGGAAACTACAACATTTGAGGCGGCCAAAACACATATTTAAACATTCAGAAAGCAGGTGTATTCAGCTGGTTGCAAATCTGGAACCTCTCGCTTGATGCCACTAAAGCTTACACACTGGTCCTTTCAACAATGTTTATTTCCTTTGAGCATTGCAGGAAAACTGTATACATTTACAGCACAACAATTAAAAGTATGCAATTAAAAAAAAATATATATAGATTACGTAGTTTATTATATTTCAGGGTCATTTGTATCTGAAAGGGCATTTCCTGTTACATTTGACATTTTGGTCACATCCAACGTAAACTGAACAGTTGGCCTGACATCGCCGAGGTCTGCTGTGCCGTTTTTGTCCAGCGCTGCTCCCTCTGATTTCAAGCTGACGTCAGGAGATGTCTTTTCTAGAAGAGCAGAGTCTTCTACAGCATTTTCATCTGTAATTAGAGAGTTTTAATTGCCATGCCACAGTGCCATTTATAAAACAAAGTGTTAGATCTTTCCATATTTTACCTTCAAAATCTGTTTCACTTTCGACATCTTCATTCTTCTCAGAATCAAAAGTCTGAATCATCACCTCGTCTAGTGTGGATTGCGAACCAAGAAGCAGTCCCTTCTTCTGATCTAGGATAGAAATATAATTTTCATTAAGATCCTTCTTTACATTAGTCATTTAGCAGATGCTTCTATCCAAAGCCACTTACAATAATTGTATTCAAGAGAACTACTAGACACCAGAAGTTGTAAGTGCATCTCCTTTTTTAACCAAGCATCTAAGAGCAAAATTACAGTGCAGAAAACAAATACAATAAGTGCTAAGTGGAAGGCTCAGGGTAGTACTTCTTGAAGGTGAGTTTTCAGCCTGCGCCAAAAGATGGGCAGCGACTCTGCTGTCCTGACGTCAGTGGGAGTTCATGCCACCACTGTGGGGCCAGGACAGAAAACAGCCGTGACCGGGTCGATCGGCCGCAGGGACCTCTGAACGACGGGGCAACCAATCACCCCGAGGCAGCAGAGCGAAGTGGTCGGGCGGGGGTGTAGGGCTTGACCATGGCCTGGAGATAGGAAGGTTCCTTTCACTGCCCTGTAGGCTAGCGCCGGAGTCTTAAACTGGATGAGAGCTCTTACAGGTTGCCAGTGGAGAGAACGGAGAAGGGAAGTTGTGTGGGAGAACTTGGGGCGATTGAACACCAGGCGAGCTGAAAGAGCCTGGATTAGCACCTGCGCTGTCTAGTCAGTGAGGAAGGTGCGAATCCTCCTGATGTTGGAGAGCAGGAATCTGCAGTAGCGTGTAACCGATGCAATGTTTGCTGAGAATGACAGTTGGTCGTCCAGGGTCACACCCAGGTTCCTCGCAGTCCGAGTTGGCGTCACCAACTCCAACATCTTTGCAGAGCATAAAATGCTTGGACATCGTCAACACAAGGGGCAGATACAATTAATAGTTAGCAAAGGTAAATGGTCGATTTGGAGTTTACCATTTTTGTTGTTTATTCCACTTTTCCACTGGCTGCCATCCAGTGAAGAGCTGTCAATTTTATTCAGAACAGCAGGAAGCTCCTCCTCAGGTATTGGCTCACTTTTCTGCTTGG
>NW_022287242.1:0-2370 GCF_004355925.1 Anarrhichthys ocellatus | reverse complement strand
AGGCCTGTAAGGAGGTAACCACTGACATGGGAGTGACTGGAGACAGCACGAGGACCAGCAGGCCAAAATACACAACCAGGAACAGGAGACCTGGGAGAGAGGAGACAATGTCCAAGGACTCAATCCGGCTTTGAGTTTCTCTGGGTTTGGTTCACTTTTATTTCACAATGTAAAGATTCCTATGGGGCGGGTTGTAGCCAGTTTAGACTAGCCCAGACTATATTATAGTAGTAAAATGGTTATTTACTATGTACATTTCTTCTTACTTTAACATGATGGGCGAGAGACAAATATGTAGCCATGAGTACCCTGCACCAAATATTTTGTTTCGCAATAGTTTTGTTGTCGGTGAGTCTTGTGCTAAATCTGACATTCAGAGCATTAAGATAGCGGCAAACAACTACTAGTTGTGTAACGCTATAGTGGAGTAATGTCTGCCTGAGCCGATCTCTCTCTGTGTGTTTTGTTATCCGAGCTTCTCTGTGTTTGTTTTCATAGCTGAGCCGCCACACCTGCCTTCTAGGGCACATTAGTGCACGTGAGCGTCCACCCTGAGGTAAGTCGTACCTCTGCTGGTTCTTCCTCCATAGTGCTGAATGAGGAAGCCGATGGCGACTGTCTGCAGCATGAGGAACAGAGCCTCCCCCCAGGCACTGAGGAAACATTCACACTGTTACTCAACTTCTTACTTAACATGGGACACAACAAAGTCAGAGCGCTGCATCTCTACTTCACAGAGTTGATTTGCATTTGGTCCCAACCTGAAAGGGAACTTGTTGGCGATACTGTAGGCCATTGTTCCTGTGATGGCCAGCAGCTCCAGCAGCACAGTGTGGAAGCTCAGCCCCTCAGCGCTCTTTGCTCCCATCAGCTTGAAGATCTGAGGCAGCTTCACTGTGAGAGAGAGGAGAGAGAGGAGAGAGAGAGAGAGAGGGAGAGAGAGAGAGAGAGAGAGAGAGAGAGAGAGAGAGAGAGAAATATGTTGCTCATGTTGCCTGCCAATAAATAACCAGTTGTCAATTCATGATACTTTCTCATCTCTTCATTTTAATATCTAACATACAATGTTGATAAGAGTAGTTAAATAAATAAAGAAATAATGCTACTCGGTAAGTAGAAGGCTTCAAATGGACAACACGATCAGTGATTCATCTAAATCTTAAACTCAACCTAAATCAGGAGTCCAACTGACTTATGAATCATGAAGAGTGGAGGTGAGGTGTTTTACCCATCACTGATCCCAGGATGATGCCGATCCCCAGGCCTTTGCTCAGCATAATCTTCAGACATGGTACTGCACCAAAATATGAAAAGAGATTAGCTGAATGTCATAAATCACATCAAAGTACACACACACACACACACACACACACACACCAAATCAGTCACAAAAACATGTAGCTTTCAACAAATGTTACTCAAACAGGAAACATTTTTAGGGACTATTTTCAGCAGTGGATGAATCTCCATGTGGAGCTGTAGTCAGTATTTGGGGCTGCAGGACGGTGTGTCTACCATACTAGTTAGTGTGCCAGAAAGATATTTAGCATGGCCCAATATGGTGTCAAATGCACTATCCCAGAAAATTCCAGGATGTTCTCCTGCATCCAGTCGCATTCTGCAGTACGCAGGACAGCATGCCTTTCTGGCTATTCTGACCCACAATCCTTTGCGCTGCAGGTACATGAGCAAGAGGGTCAAATTTCAAGAAGCAAATTCTATGAGGAAGTAGAATGTCCCACTTCAATGCATACTGCATGCAACAGCACATACTTTGTAAGGGCAGCTGCAGTATGTACTAAAAGTAAAAAGTGCGCGATGTGGAACGCAGCTAGTGTTTTGGTCACATGTTGACATGGGATGCATTTAATTGAGTAGTTCAAATCAGTCAACGCGCGTGTTTTTAAGATGTTGTGCTGCATCTTATACAATGTCATAATAACCGGAATGTTTTTGTTTTTTTAAGGTCCCAATTTAATGTTTTTACTTACGGTAAATTACTTTCTTTTTATTTAATTAATAGCAAATAGCTAAAGCTGTCTGCTGCTCCTCTAACCTGACGTTGAACGTACATACCGTTAACGTAACAGCTGCTTTATGACGTGACGCATTGAGCAATACATCCTCCAAGAGTCTCTTCCGTCACTGAGCTTCCGTATTCAACTAGAAATGAGCCGCTTACCGTCCAGGAAGTTGAAATTGAGAAAGAACTCGTCGTAGCATGATTCTGGCATAAAATATGTCAACAAAAGCCCTTTAAAGGGATCCATAAAGGACGACGCTTCAACCAAAACACTTTCTTCCGCCATTGTGGTGATAGATGTGACGTTTCCGTTCAATGTGTAACACTAAAGGAGGTCCGCCAGTTCG
>NW_022287240.1:0-2371 GCF_004355925.1 Anarrhichthys ocellatus | reverse complement strand
TTGTCTAAACCTAACTTAGTATTGTTGTTGTCTAAACCTAACTAACTCGTTTTGTTGTCTAAACCTAACTAAGTAGTTTTGTTGTCTAAACCTAACTAACTAGTGTAGTTGTCTAAACCTGACTAAGTACTTTGTTGTCTCAACCTAACTAACTAGTTTTGTTGTCTAAACCTAACTAAGTGGTTGTGTTGTCTAATCCTAACTAAGTTGTTTCCTGTGAAGCGGGAAGTTTATTTTGAAAAGACTGTATTCATGCAACGAGTAGAAATTATTGACAGTGAAAGTATCACTGAACAAATATCTTCATATATTCATAGATCTCCATTAAAACTCATCAGTGAGCGTCACTGTTGTTCCTTCATCATCATCGTCGTCATCATCACACTGTAGTTTATTCTGACTCAGTCACACATTCAAATACTCTCTAAATGACCAAATGTAGATTCATGCGCCACTGAAAATAGTCCCGGACAAAGTCACTATTTTTCCTCCTGTTGGTCAGATAAAAACTACAGAAACCAGCTGTTTTTAGGAGGTAAACTATATATTTGTGTTTTCAAGGATTTACATCTTCAGTACGAACCAAGAGACACAGACAGGAAGTCAGACGGTGTTGAGAGACGGGCATATATTATAGAGGTATTGTACTCCGGTGCTGTAGCTTTAATGTAAGCGAGTAAAAGTACTACAGTACTGCATCATCATCAGTAACCATGGTAACCACCTCCCATCCAGCCTCGGTCCTCACCTTCAGACCCACCTGAGGAAACACAAACACACACACACACACACACACTCTGTGTACATGTGTGTGTGTGTGTGTGTGTAGCCTGTATTTTATTTTGCAGATCAAGTTCTTGGTTCACTGTGTCTGTTTGACAGCCTGGAGACAGTTACCGTGGCAACTAGGGACTGTGGTGATGGAGAGTCAAGTTGATAAATCTGTCTCTCTCTCTCTCTATGTCTCTCTGTCTCTCCTCTCCCTCTCCTCTATCTCTCTCTATGTCTCTTTGTCTCTCTCTCTCACTCTGTTACTCTCTTTTTTTATTGCAGCACAAAAAAATCAAAAAGATGAAATAGACATTTAATGATTAACAGGAAACAAAACAAACAGAAAAATCACTGTTTGTAACGTCTTTACTTTCTCTTTTTATCTCTCTCCACCTCCTGCCTCCCAGCAGTCGTCACTCAACACACACAAACTCACACACAAACAAACATACACACACACAAACATATACACACACATATAATTTCTTCCACTACATCAGTCTTTGTGGGTTTTTGTGTGAAAATCTCCCTCTCTCTCTTCTTCTGTCTCTCGCTGGTGGTAACAATAGCATGTTGTCTAAACAGACAAACAGCATGAGTGTGTGTGTACGTGTGTGTGTGTGTGTGTGTGTGCGTGTGTGTGTTATTTCCAATGGCATCATGGGGGAAAACAAGCAGAAACAAAAAGAAGGGATAAGGGACAAGAGAGAGGAGAAAGAACAAGAAACAAAAAAAGACGAGCTCATGGGGGAAAATGGCGGCCTGTGAAAATTCACACACACACAAACACAAACACACACACACAAACAACAGTGACAAGATTTAATACGGCGTTGAGGGTATTGAGGGTGTGGAGGTGTGATTTGGGGGGAGTGGGAAAAGCCACCGCCTCCTCCTCCTCCTCCGGTGAATTGGATCATCAACCACATCCCAAGACTCTCACACACACACACACACACACACACACACACACAGTTATTAGGTGGAGCAGGTACAGCTGGGACTTGGATTTGAAGACAACACCACCTGGCCTGATGGTAGTCTGACAGTGATTAACACACACACACAGTCACCACACAAAGACACAGATGCATGTGTACACTTTCACTTCACATGAACGCAATGATTCACTTTACATCAATGTAGATTAAAGCACTTTATTGTCCTGCTGACGGCACAGACGGCGGTTTGTTGTCTTTTGTAGCTCATTTTTATTTTTTTTGGTAGATTTATGATTGATGAATGTGACAGAAAGAAGAACAGTGTGTCAGATCTTGTTGTTTGAGTCGGATGTGTGTAGCCTAGCTTAGCACAAAGAATGGAAACAGAAGACTGGGGGAAAAGCTAGTGTTTAAATAATGGAGAACTCAAATATCTTTAACAAACCTTTCAGCTGAAGAATGACTAATTTTCAATTATAATAATTCAAGACATCAGGTGAAACTACCAAGCAAGAAATACACATTTTATCAACATTCAAGTTTAGTTATGCTCATGTTATTTGTATATATTTATTTGGTGTTTTAGTCCTGGTTTGGTCCAATAATCTCTGATGTTTTAGTCCTGGTTTGGTCCAATACTCTCTGGTGTTTAAATCCTG
>NW_022287239.1:0-2372 GCF_004355925.1 Anarrhichthys ocellatus | reverse complement strand
TGTGTGTGTGTGTGTGTGTGTGTGTGTGTGTGTGTGTGTGTGTGTGTCTATCATCAGGCCGGCAGAGTTCCTTGAGGAGTTTCTAGTGTTGTTTATCTCGTACATGCAGCACGCTGGTGATGCAATAAACAGTCCTACTCATGGTTTCATAGTATTCCTCTCAAAAACTAAAACATTAATCTCACAAAAGAATAAAGATATATTTAGCAGATGTGTCTCCAGTAGTCTCTGGTTACTACCACACACACTCAGAATAATACAAACATACGTTCCATGCGACAGAAGCTCAACTTCACACATTAAAAGGCTGAACTTTTATCCAAAGCCCTGAACACACTGAAGGCAGTGAGCTGCTGCTCTGAAGACCCACAGAACCTCTTTATGGAACCAGAGAACCTGTTCAAGAACCAACAAAATCTCTTCATAGACTCATAACTCTTTGAGGACCCACAGAACCTCTTCATGGAACCAGAGAACCTGTTCAAGAACCAACAAAATCTCTTCATAGCTCATAACTCTGAGGACCTACAGAACCTCTTCATGGAACCACAGAACCTCTTCATGGAACCAGCGAACCTCTTCATGGAACCACAGAACCTCTTTGAGGACCCACAGAACCTCTTCATGATCCACATAACCTCCTTGCCAGTAGGAAACATCTTGTATTTTACTGAGACCCAGAAGAACATTTCATACATGATTCAAACACTGAGATAACGTTCACAATGTCAGTTAACAAAACTACACACTGAACCTCCAAAATAAAACAACTCATCTTCACAAAAACCTGACTCCCTCTGACCAAAACCCAACATCATCTTATTGCAACATGTCAAACACATCTGTCAACATGTGGCTGACACGATTCCCATCAAAATAAAAGCTGAAGTCTTGTTCCCTTTAAACCACAGAAAAGAAGAAGAGGTCCAGTCAAAGTGGAACCAGAACCAAAGTGAGACAATCTGATGTTCTGCATGTTTGACCTGCAGTGTTTAACTGTGTCTGCTGAAGCTTCATCGATCATTTCTAAATCACAAACATCATAAATGAACTAAATATGAAGAAAATTCTCCAGCAGTGTGAGGTCACAGTGTGACGTCACAGTTGTCAGTGACATCACACCTGCAGATCAGACCGGGATTCGAACCGACAACCTCCTGACTCTTCATGTCCTCTCTTTCACAATAAAACATCTGCTGCACGCACACACACACGTGCACACTCTTCTGCAGTGAGGTCATCAAACCCTGACGTCACCTGATCATCATCAAACTTTCCGTGCACGTGTCAATTTACCTGTGTCTGCTGGCGGCGCGAGCTCCGTGCGCGTTCCCGCCGGTGTATAGGCTGTAGGAGGGTCTCTGCGGGAACGCGCTCTTGGCTTGTGCGCTGGTCCAGAGCGCGAGCAGCAGCAGCAGGAGGAGCGCACCCATCCCGCCGATCAATACACGATCAATACAGAGTATCGACCCGGGATCAGAGTCAGATCAGATCCTCAATTGGCGGGAAAAAACTCCCATCTCCATGGAGAGAAAAATAAAAGTTTCCAGAAAGTCCGCCCGTCCTACCGACCCATGATCCGGATTCTGATCCAAACACCCAGAAACCAGAGTCCCGTCTCCCCTGATCCGCTTCGGGTCCCACACCAGGTCCGGGTCCCACCGGTCATTCGCCTTTAATCCAGGTGTTAATAATTCGGGTTTAAATCGTCCAGAGTTTGTCCATCAGAACCTTTCATGTGAAACAAAGAAAAGAAGAAAACGTTGCGACAGACTGAACCGAGTCCAGCTGCTCCTCCTCTTCATCACCGCCCCCCCAAACTGTCCCCGCCCCTCCCGGAGGAGAAACCAGACACGTGCAGCTCCGCACCCACACCTGCACCGTGCCAACAGCGACAGTAGCCTAAAAATACATAAAACACATCTTAGTCTGGACCCAGAGATGGTCTTTAATCTGAAATAAAGGCTCAATCTGATGTTATTAATACATCTGTAATCAACATGGTGTAATACGTATTCAAGTTATTTAAAGTAAAGTTAAACCAACATTTTAATCTGATGAAACATCAGAAGTTTGTTTCTACATTGTCTTATTTTATTATCACTTTAAATCACTTTAACGGGATTATTTGGTTCTTCATTAATTTGATTTTGCTCGTTTCAACAAACTGATAAAAAAATATTTAAAGATTAAAAACTTTTTCTTTTTCTTTCATGGCTGAAATCTCAACGTTTTTCCAGAAAAAATAAGGTTCATGAGCTCCACACTGGAGGACCAATAAGGACCGTTCTATTACACTCTGACGCCACACTTTCTCAGGAGAGCAGCGGCTGCGGGCGAGCGGCTGCTGACAACGCAGCGACGGAACAAAA
>NW_022287238.1:0-2372 GCF_004355925.1 Anarrhichthys ocellatus | reverse complement strand
GTATGTATATATATATATATATATGTGTATATATGTGTGTATATATATATGTGTATGTGTATATATGTGTATATATGTGTGTATATATATATGTGTGTGTATATATATATGTGTGTATATATATATATGTGTATATATATATATGTGTATATATATGTATATATGTGTATGTGTATATATATATATGTATATAAAAAATACAGTAGTGCAGACAAAGGTAGTAGTGCAATATTATTTATTGTTCATGAGAGTGACGGCCAGTGGAAAGAAGCTGTTCCTGTGTCTGGTGGTTTTGGCGTACAGAGCCCTGTAGCGCCTACCAGAGGGGAGGAGTTGAACAGGTTGTGTCCAGGGTGTGATGGGTCTGCAGAGATCTTTCAGCCCGTTTCCTGATTCTGGAGGTGAATAAGTCCAGGATGGAGGGCAGACTGTAACCCTAACCCTGTCACAGTATGGTTGGTTTTCCTCTCGACATAAAGGACACACTATTTCCTGCTTTGACTCATGAGTCATTGGATGTATATGTGGATGTGCAGAGATGTCTGATGTCTGATATCTCATATCTAACGTCTGGTATCTGATGTCTGATATCTGACGTGGATGTAAATCCTGCTGAGAAAAGGATCAGTGATGCTAAACTAGCTTCAACTAGCTGCACAGGAAATAAAGAAATCCATTAAATTGGTGAAGTAAGTGTTGGTTTGCAGATCGATGGCTGATTGAGAGATAAAGTCGCTGTCATGAGTGTTTGTGAAAACCTCGTCACGCTTCTGTTTAATAATCAGCAGCGTGTGGGAGGATTGTTCTACTTATTCATTTCCTCTATTTATAAAGCAACAGTGAAAGTCTCTGTCTCTCTCTGGCCTTCAGGGTCCTTTAGGCAGACAGATCATCAATAAACATTTGAATTATGAATATGGAACGACTGCAGTCATATCAGATCTGAGTGTGTTTGTATCCACACATTGTTATTTACCTACAGCTGTGACTCAATACTCTTAATAAACTGTTGAGACGATATCCAAGGACTACTTCTCACTGTCTCTGTCAGCCTCATCTGTTGTGATCAGAACATGTGAGAACGTGGGTTATTGATGTGAAGATGAAGGCCGTTACCTCACCGTGAGCTCTCTCTGAGAACATGATACGACTTAGAGGAACATAGAAACATTACTAATCATCACGCCCACCTCCCTGTGGAACCAGGAGGACATCACACCGTCATGGCAACCAACAGCACATGAACCACCGATGTGAGAAACTCTGATTGGATTTATGAAACTATGAAAACAAGGAGCATCATGGGAGGTTTGTTCTCAGACTGTGAGAAAACATTCAGGAACACTTCCAGAACCATCTGCATGTTAATTATGTTCATCTCTCAGATGTTGGTGGAACTGAGCTCAGATTCAGCAACATAACAATCGTCTACAAACCAAACCATGAGGACATGAATGAGTATTAAAGCAGCAGTATTATTTTAGCCTTAATGTTCATACAGACGGTTTTATTATGAAAGACTCAAAGCAATTATTGTGTTACCAAGATCACCAACTGGATGTAATATTTGTGAGATGGAGATGAGCTCATTTTAAAAGCAGACCTGGAAACTGAAGTAGCATCAGAGGAGACGACGTAACGAGAAGATCCTTTGATCTCCTGCTGTACAGCAGCATTGTGGGTGTGTTTGTGTGTGTGTACGTGTGTGTGTGTATGTGTGTTTCTGTGTTCTGGCGTGTGTCTTAATAGATACTGTTGGGAACGTAAAGGAGCGTTTGGTTATCAGAAAATATGAAACTAAACTATCAACATCAATGGAGTTATTAACATTAATAAGTTAATTAGTCAACAGTCTGAATACTATTACACATTCGGAGTGAGAGTGAAGGTTTAAGTTCGAGCACAGGCCACTACATCCAGTTATTATTACACACATATGCACAAGTAATCACAGAAAACTGCTCTTTAAAATATAACAGAGTTTATTAAATCAAAATAATAAATGATCAAATAATATCAGAAACGACAAACACTATCATACAATTATGTGTCTAATACCTAAAGTCAAATGAATAAAGTGGGGTGAGGATATATATATGTATGTGTGTATATATGTATATGTATATATGTATGTATGTATATATGTATATGTATATATGTATGTGTGTATATATGTATGTGTGTATATATGTATATATGTATATATATATATGTGTATGTGTATATGTATATATATATGTATGTGTATATATATATATATATGTATGTGTATATATATATATATATATGTATGTGTATATGTATATATATATGTATGTGTATATGTATATATATATGTATGTGTATGTGTATATGTATATATATATATATAT
>NW_022287237.1:0-2372 GCF_004355925.1 Anarrhichthys ocellatus | reverse complement strand
GAGTTCCAGAATCTGTGGCAACAACTTGGAACTGGAACGTTTTCAGAATTTCAAAGTCAAAACTTTTTAGTGCTGAAATGTAACCGTTATCAGAATTTATATTTAGAAAAGACATGATGTCATTTTGACTACCTTCTCTCACTATATGATATGACACAGCTGCATTGTCATTCACGTCTTTGTCCGTTGCGCTAACAGAGAAAATTGAATTTCCGGCAACGTTATTTTCTACAAGATAAAACTCTAAAGGGGCTTGCTGAAAATGTGGGCTGTTGTCGTTTACATCCGATATCTGAATACTCAGTGTTTTGACACTAGATAAGGGAGGTTCACCACAATCGATGGTTTTTATTGTTATTTCATAATGTGACACCTCCTCTCGATCCAAAAATCCCTTCGTGACAACTGAATATATGTTTTCCTTATAAGAAGGTTTTAATTCAAAAGGAACGTCTGAGGTTATGCTTGATATTATTTTTCCATTGACACCGGAGTCTCTATCCGTTACACTAATAAGTGAAATAACTGTTCCAGGCTTTGAGTCTTCAGATACTGTATTTGACAGTGATGTTACTTCTATCTCTGGTGGATTGTCGTTGACATCTATTATTTTTATAACGACCCTACACTCACCCGTTAATGGCGGTGTTGCTTTATCTGATGCCTCAACATCGAGTTTATAAACCTCGTTTTCTTCATAGTCCACAACTCCTTTAATTCTAATCTCTCCAGTTATTTTGTCCAACTCAAACATTTCATAGATTTTTTGCTTCATGGTTTTTCCAAGGCTGTATTCAATTTCCCCATTTGTGCCTTCATCAGGATCCGTAGCATTCATTTTAAATATTGAGGTACCGAATGGAGCATTTTCATATATGTCTATTTGAAAAGTATCCTGACTAAATAGTGGACGATTATCATTAATGTCAAGAACAATAATAGAAACATTTAGTGTCCCGGATTTTGGAGGTTTACCTCCATCAACTGCTGTAACCAGTAGCGTGTGTTTGTTCTTTTCTTCTCTATCTAACGATTTCTTCAGCACTACAAATGGTATTTTGTCCTCATCACTTTGACGGATGTCTACTTCAAAGTGGTTATTTGACGTCAAAGTGTATGTACGGATAGAGTTACTTCCAGCATCGGGATCACGAGCAGTGTGCAGTTGAAATCGCCTTCCCGGCAATGTATGCTCAGCTATTTCAAATATCTGTTCCCTTTCAGGAAAACTAGGAGAGTGATCATTTACATCAGTAATTTCTACAAGCACATAGTGTATTTCCAAAGGGGTTTCAACGAGGATCTTTAGCTCCATCAGGCATGCACCGCTGCCTTGACAGAGCTCCTCTCTGTCAATGTGCTTGTCGACGTACAAAGCCCCATTATTCTGGTTTACCTCAAAAATAGCGTCCTTACTTCCAGATACAACACGGAACCGTCGAGCAATCAAAGAGGTGATGTCAAGGCCAAGATCCTTCGCAACATTTCCAACAACAGTTCCCTCTTGTACCTCCTCGGGAATAGAGTACCGTATCTGAGCCAAAGCCTGTTTTCCGAACAGCAGTAGAACCAAATAAAAAGCCAACCAGGAGCAGTCCTTTGTCCGAGATTTTGAATCGATCCCCATCGTTATCCAACAACACATATACATACGGGAGGTTGTTACTTCAACAAACAATTATTTATATCCAACTCTCTCAAGATCGCACATTTTCAAAAACCAATGCGTGACTCCATCGGCTCGTGTGCTTGATTCAAAAACCTTCTTAGCTGTTCAGTAGAAAACAAAAGCCTTGAAAGGGGAGGGAGAAACCCGTCAATGGTTTACCGATGTAATAGTGACACCCAGAGGTAATTAACAAACTGCACTATTTTTAACACAAACAGTTTGAAGTCATGCATTCTTTTAGAAAGACAGCTATTAATTCATAATTTAAATACTTTTTTTTCTTTAACATTACATGTCTGTTTGACACAATCATGCGTTTCAGCACCATATACAGCATCATCAAGAAGCAGCACAGCCTTTCCCTCTAATGACAAAAGTAGTTCAGTATGATTACGACTAGCTGTATATTGCTCAAACAACTCAACAGAAACACTGTAACGTCTTCGAACTTATCATTCAGTTGGTTAGAATTTGGAATATTCTGAGACCCATATCAAAAACCCACTTCCTAAATATTCCCCAAAAACAGACAAAGTACTCTTGGGCTGGGAAACGAGACCATTTTCTTTTCAGCACCATGGACAGTGGTCATAATCAAAGGAAATATATCATAGTTAGGAGTTTGTTTGTGCATGACAACCCAGAGGAGAGACAGGCAGTGAGAGAATAGCAGAGAGCAAGGCGTAGCTGCTGTAGACGGAGC
>NW_022287236.1:335-2374 GCF_004355925.1 Anarrhichthys ocellatus | reverse complement strand
ACGTCCACACTACTCCGTTTCTATTTTAAAGACATATGTTTTGCTACGTTTACACTGAGCATCCACACTACGCCGGAGTTTTAGAGCACCGTAAACAGAGGAGTTTGAAAACACTCCCAAGGTCGGATAAGTTTGAAAACTCCGGGTTGCGTTTTCGTGTGGACGGCCGAAACCGGATACATTCAGAAACGATGACGCCCACACCCTTGTTCTCTTGATTGGTTCTTAGCAGTCATGACGTGTCCTCACAAACAACATTGATTACCGATCGACTACCAGGTTAACTCAACATGGACAACTGATTACAGGCGTTGTTGACCTTGTTGTCTTTACTAGCAGCTGTTGTTCAGTTAAAGTCTGCTTTATTACGGAGGAAGCAGCTGTTATTGGAGCGATTAGCGAGCGGCGTGTCCAGCGGTGTTATCAGACCTACGGAGCGGCTGAAGCCACGGTTAGCAGTAAATGCTATCCAGTAGAATAGATAGCTAATCCACCAGCAGAGCTACAAGTGAGAACAGACAACAACGAGGGAACGAGTGAGAAACGTGTGTTGACCACATTTATGGATCATAATCTAGTAAACTGTTACGTGTAAGTGTTGATTTTAAAGTGACTTTGATGTGAGAGAGAGAGAGAGAGATAGACCCGCAGCGCTGTAACTACGTCTGAAAAATAAAACTTCTAAAATTTTCCACGAACTGTCTGTTTGAGTTCATAGAGTAAGATCTTAAGTATCAAACACGACCTTTCATTATTAAAGACTTTATTACTCTGTTGTATTTTTTTAAACTAAGCCACCAATCTACTTCCTGTTTACACCGTCACGCGCATGCCCAGTGTACGTTAATGGTCACGTGATGTATGTTAATGGTCACGTGATGTACGTTTTCAGGCGTGTTAGTCTGGACGGAGATCAATTCGAAAACGATGCTGAAACGCCGTGTGGACCGATATCGTTTTAATTTGAAAACTCCCGTTTACATTTAGAAACGGAGTAGTGTGGATGTAGCCTTAGTCTTTGGTTTCCCTCGAGGGGGGGGGGGGGGCTTTGTGTCAGACCCTCTTCTATTGTGGAACAATACTGTTGGTAGAGGAAGTGTAGAAGAGGCCCTGCTTTGTTCCTGAGAGCTGCTCTTCGCCTCGAGAGCCTCCGTCAACACAACACCCCCCCTCCTCTTCCTCCTCTTCCTCTGATAGAGAGTCACGGACAGGTTACAGCACAACACACACACGCCCACACACACGCACACACACACATACACACGCACGCCCACACAAACATACTTTAAAATGTCCTGCCCAGAAACCCTAACCACTGAAGGCGGATCATAACTACTCTACATGTTGTAGCCTATATATATATACACAGTATATACTGTGTATTAAACTTGTATATATAAATATATAAAAATAAATATATATAAAAATATATATAAATACATTTATAAAATAAATGTATATATACATATTTCTTTATTGAGTTGATTTAATCCACAGATCTATAAAACTGAGTTTCTCCACAAAGAATCACACAGAACTTTAAATCTTGTGATCAGCTCATAAGTTTCTTAGAAATGAATCATTCAGCATGAAAAAAAGCATAACAATTAACTAATCGATGAAAGAAATCTTAGTCGAGTCCAAACGACCATTTAGTCGACTTCTGGACAAAGAAAAGAGAAAATAAAATCACTTATTGTCACAAAGTTGACCGATAAATCAACTTTGAATAGAACAAGAAGAGAGATCATAGAGGTTTCTGAAGTCTAGATTTCAATGTTCTGAAGCAACAAAGACAGAAAATCGATCAGATGTTTACATGAAACAGGATCCAGGTTCTTGACAACCAGTTTACCGTTAACCATCAGAGTGTGAATAAAGTTTCCCGTTAACATCAGAGTGTAAATAAAGTTTAACGTTAACCATCAGAGTATAAATAAAGTTTAACGTTAACATCAGAGTGTAAATAAAGTTTAACATTAACCATCAGAGTGTGAATAAAGTTTAACGTTAACATCAGAGTGTAAATAAAGTTTAAC
>NW_022287236.1:0-235 GCF_004355925.1 Anarrhichthys ocellatus | reverse complement strand
AACCATCACAGTGTAAATAAAGTTTTAACGTTAACCATCACACTGTAAATAAAGTTTAACGTCAACCATCAAAGTGTAAATAAAGTTTAACATTCACCATCAGAGTGTAAATAAAGTTTAACGTTAACCATCACAGTGTAAATAAAGTTTTAACGTTAACCATCACACTGTATATAAAGTTTAACGTCAACCATCAGAGTGTAAATAAAGTTTAACGTTAACCATCAGAGTGTAA
>NW_022287234.1:0-2376 GCF_004355925.1 Anarrhichthys ocellatus | reverse complement strand
GAGAGAGAGAGAGAGAGAGAGAGAGAGAGAGAGAGAGAGAGAGATGAGAGAGAGGCTCTCACAGAGAAACAGACAGTAAGACAAGGAGAGAGTTGTGTTGTCTCCATTTAACCAGAATTACTCTCGCTGTTTCCTCCCGTCTTGTTGCCGGGGCAACCGGCCAGCTTCATTACCGGAGGTGTGACCTCGGAGTGTAAATGAGAAAAAATAAAAAAAATGAAATAAAGAAAGGCTCACTTTCACGGCCCTGCCGGCTGCCATCCTGTAAAGTCTTTCTTGCTGTCTATGTTTTAGCTCCACCCCCAAAAAAAGTGAGTGACACGTTTCCTCTGTGAGTCACGAGGAGTTCAATGCCGAGGACGGAGCGTGTGATGCAACGTAGAAACACTAAACAGAGAGTAATCCAAGAGTAAAGACGGAGTGGGGATGAATTCAACTGCACATTTAAGTGTTTATTTTACTACTCTGTCTATTTGCGTCGGTAGTTTTCTCCTAAATTCACCAAAAGTGACCATTAGAAAATGGCTGTAATACAGAAAATAAAAGTGGAAGTCCAGGTCGTAATAATAGAACGAGCTTCATTTTCTATGTACGTTGTTAAAACAACAATGGGGAAGTCTAAGGTCAGAGAGTCCTCACCGCCAGCGTCCAGTTTACATTTCCAATCACAAGACGAGAGAAGATTAGAGAAAGGAGAAGTGTCCGAGTGACGCTGCTGATGCAGGAGAGCTTAAGATGAATGGAAACTGATTCAGGATTAAACAGACTTGTGTAATGGCCGCCGTGCTACAGATTATAGGCTAAAGAAGAAGAAGGATGGATGATGGAGGAGTGATGTTGTAGAGTCTGGCCTTTTTTAAACTTTCACACGTGTGCAGGCGCGATAGTAGAAGAAGAGCACGGCGTGTTTGTGCGCGTGAGCGGAGTCACTTCCTCTTCCTGTGTAACAGGCGGCTTCGTATCCAGGACGAGATAAACTATGTCATCCTCTGTCTTTCTGTTTCCTTCTCTACATCTTCCTCGCTCTTTCATCATTCAGTGTGTGTGTGTGTGTGTGTGTGGTTGACTCAGACACAGCACAGAAATAGATCACGTAAAAGCAGAGATTACTATCTGCACCTCAACGCTTTAAGCTTCATATAGTGTCATCTCCTTATAAAACACACACAACAGAAAACCTGCACAGGATGTGCGTCAGTGCTTGCAGACTGTGCACATGCTATCAAATGCATAGACTGTGTGTGTGTGTGGGTGTGTGTGTGTGTGTGAGGTGGGTTATGAGGACATAGAAGGTGACAATCGTCAACGGCTGCTCCAAACTGAGACAAGCTGTTCAGACAGACAGAAAGCGCGTCACCATGCCAAACAAGTCCTCCAAATTGTGTCCACGCAACTCTAGGAGGACACGTTGTGTGATCCGAGTTGGGAGGAGAGACGATTGGTTAAGTTACTCATTGCACTCGAGTATTTAGGGTGAGTAAAGCCTATTGGTCAGCCGTTACACACGAACACATCAGGTTTACCTTGGAAAAACTACTGTTCTCATTTTCATGTTACTTGGTGGAAGGATGTGGAATGGGCCATGAAGAAGCCATCAGATCTCAGGGCGGATACACTTATGGCAACTTACACAGCTAGGCACAACCATATTACGACATATTAGTCTTGGAAACATATCGAGACATACTGTATATAGTGGTTGCGTAAAAACTCAGAGAACATGAAATGACCAAACAGCTGAGCAGCAACAAGATCCAAAAACCTGAACAAATGAAGCACATCGCTGACAGAGAGAGAGAGAGAGAGAGAGAGAGAGAGAGAGAGAGAGAGAGAGACCAAGTGGATGCGGGCACCATGGTAACTACAGAGTCGGTACACTGAGAATGAAGAAGGACCAGTATAGTGGATAGTGAGCCAATGAGAGCTCCACGTCAGTCTCTGTTCACTGATTGGCTAAAGCAGACCAGGAAGTGAACTAAATTCACCAAAAGTGACCGTTGTTAAAACAACAATGGGGAGGTCTAAGGTCAGAGAGTCCTCACCGCCAGCGTCCAGTTTACATTTCCAATCACAAGACGAGAGAAGATAAACACACTTAGTCACACACACACACACACACACTCCCACACAATAACATGTTCAAATGGAGAAAGTGGAGAGAGAGAGAGAGAGAAAAAAAACAAAAAGCAGGTGAAGAGGAAGAATTGTATGTTCTGTTGCCGTGGCGACCACGGCTTGGTACGACGGATGCAAGCTGTGCCCTTGACAGCATCACATGTAGCTGGAACACACACGCACACACACACACACAGAAGGGCAGAATGATGATCACGTGTATTGACTAACAGCTGTGTCCAAATGAATGGCCTTTGGGTG